>NW_024080990.1:855407-992451 GCF_003009895.1 Hyaena hyaena | reverse complement strand
ATCTATTGACAGGATCATATGGTTTTTATCTTTTCTTTTATTGATATGATGTATCACATTGATTGATTTGCGAATGTTGAACCAGCCCTAAACATTTTTAAAAATGACTTAATTTTTAGAGTAATTTTAGGCTCACAGCAAAATTGAGAGGAAAGTGCAGAGGTTTCCTGTAACTCCTTTGTTCCCCACCCCCACATGCATAGACTCCTTGTTATCAATATATCCTCCCACCAGAGTGGTACCTTTGTTACAATTGATGAATGTACATTGACAGCTCATAATTGCCTAAAATCAATAGTTTATCTTAGGATTCACTCATGGTGTTGTGCATTTTATTGGTTTGGACAAGTGTATAATGACATATAGCCAGAATGAGAGTATCATACAGAGTATTTTCATTAACCTAAAAATCCTTGTGCTTTACCTGTTCATCTCTCTCTGCAGCCCAGTCTGGCAACCCTTGATGTTTTTACTGTATCTATATCTTTGCCTTTTCCAGATTGTCATATAGTTGGAATTATCCAGTGTGTAGTCTTTTCAGATTGGCTTCTTTAACTTGGTAATATACATTTAAAGTTCCTCCACATCTTTGCATGGCTTGATAGCTTATTAGGTTTTAGTACTGAGTAATATTTTATTGTCTGGATGTACCATAGTTTATCCTTTTACCTACTAAAGTACATCTTGATTACTTCCAGGTTTGGGCAATTATGAATAAAACTACTGTAAACATCCATGCGCAGGTTTTTCTGTGGATATATGTTTTCGACTCCTTTGAGTAAATACCAGAAAGCATGATTGCTGGCTGGATGCCATTGTAAGAGTAGGTTTAGTTTTGTAAGAAGCTGCCAAACTGTCTCCCAAAGTGGGTGTACCATTTTGCATTCCCACCAGCAATGAATGAGAGTTCCTGTTGCTCCACATCTTCACCAGCATTTGGTGTTGTCAGTGTTCTAAATTTTGGCCATTCTAATAGATATGTAGTGATATTTCATTGTTGTTTTAATTTTCATTTTCCTAATGAGATGTGACATGAGGCATCTTTTCATATTCTTATTTGCCATCTCAATACCTTCTTTTGTGAGGTATATGTTAAATTCTTTGGCCAATTTTTTTTGAGGCCCAACTGTTTAATTTTTAGATAACACAGGCATTGGATGACACTTCAAAAAATATAATCAGTGAACACATTATCAAAAAAATGGGAAATAATTACAACACTGTGCATGAATGATAGAAAGGGTGTGTGTAGGTGATTAATATCACTAGGATGTGGCAATGCTAAATTGTTAAAGAAGTTTCTAGATTACTTACTTTCAACTTCTGTATTTATGTCTTCAGGGACCAGTAGTAAATAGTTTATGGACTGACAGTGATCACTTGAGAGTTAATGGGACTCCAGTCTCAGTTCTAACTTTCCATGCCCCTAAATATCCAGGGTCCTAGAAGCTTCTTGGGAAACCACATTCTTATGATATAGTAATTCAAGGCTCTAGGAATAATGCTTCTGACATTGATTCAAACCATTTATCAGTGGAATGTGAGAGCAGCTGATATATCTTTAGAATTGAGGCATACAGTTACTGATCAGAATAAATGAAAACTATGGTTATTATAATAATGGGTGGGTAGGATAGAGGTAGAAGTCCCTGGGGCATTAGGTAACCTTTCAACTCCATCTGCAATAATTGAAATCAGGGAGTCTTAGCTAGGCACAGTGCCCGCCATTTTAGGCCTGCTCTTGGCTCTGCTGGCCCTATCTGCCGACAATCACGAGCTGATTACTTTGCCTTGATGAGCCTTGGCTCACATACCTTTGTGTGTCTGTGGGCCTGACTGCCCTTTGCTGCTAAGAGGTTGCTTGGACTTCTGGGAACTCTTGGCCTCCGTCAAGATCCATTCTGTTGGGGGGTGGTGTCCTCCAGCTAGCCAGTAGTATCAACTAAGGCTTTATTTGTTTAATTTTGATGCACGTGGGGGAAGGTCTATGTCTGGAATACCCACCATATGCATTTGGCCCATTTTTAAAAATTGGGTTTGTTTCCATAAAATACCTCGGAATAAACCTAACCAAGGATACAAGAGATCTGTATGATGAAAACTATAGAAAACTTACGAAGGAAATTGAAGAAGACACAAAGAAATGGAAAAACATTCCATGCTCATGGATCGGAAGAATAAATATAGTTAAGATGTCATTACTACCTAAAGCACTCTACACATTCAATGCAATTCCCATCAAAATTGCACCAGCATACTTCTCAAAACTAGAACAAACTATCCAAAAATTTGTATGGAACCACAAAAGACCCCGAATAGCCAAAGTAATACTGAAAAATAAAACCAAAACGGGAGGTATCACCATCCCAGACTTCAGCCTCTACTACAAAGCTGTCATCCTCAAGACAGTATGGTATTGGCACAAAAACAGACACATAGACCAATGGAACAGAATTGAGAACTCAGAAGTGGACCCAAAAGTATACAGCCAACTGATCTTTGACAAAGCAGGAAAGAATATCCAATGGAAAAAAGACAGCCTTTTTAACAGATGGTGTTGGGAGAACTGGACAGCAACATGCAGAAGAATGAAACTAGATCATTTTCTCACACCATGCACAAAAATCAACTCAAAATGGATAAAGGACCTGAACGTGAGACAGGAAACTATCAACACCCTAGAGGAGAAAGCAGGAAACAACCTCCTTGACCTCCACCGCAGCAACTTCTTACTTGACACATCCCCAAAAGCAAGGGAATCAAGAGCAAAAATAAACTGTTGGGACCTCATCAAGATTAAAAGCTTCTGCACAGCCAAGGAAACAACCCAGAAAATTAATAGGCAACCAACGGAATGGGAAAAGATAGTTGCAAATGACATATCAGATAAAGGGTTAATATCCAGAATCTATAAGGAACTCACCAAACTACACGCCCGAAAAACAAACAACCCAGTGAAGAAATGGGCAGAAGACATGAACAGACACTTCTCCAAAGAGGACATCCAGATGGCCAACAGACACATGAAACGATGCTCAGCATCCCTCCTCATCAGGGAAATACAAATCAAAACCACACTGAGATACCACCTCACGCCAGTCAGAGTGGCTAAAATGAGCAAATCAGAGAACTCTAGATGCTGGCGAGGATGTGGAGAAACGGGCACCCTCCTACACTGTTGGTGGGAATGTAAACTGGTACAGCCCCTCTGGAAAACAGTGTGGAGGTTCCTCAGGAAACTAACAATAGAACTCCCTTATGACCCAGCAATAGCACTGCTAGGAATTTACCCAAGGGATACAGAAATGCTGAGGCATAGGAGCACATGTACCCCAATGTTCATAGCAGCACTCTCCACAATAGCTAAAACATGGAAAGAGCCTAAGTGTCCATCAACAGATGAATGGATCAAGAAGATGTGGTTTATCTATACCATGGAATACTACATGGCAATGAGAAACAATGAAATCTGGCCATGTGTAGCAACATGGATGGACCTTGAGGGTGTTATGCTGAGCGAAATAAGTCAGGCAGAGAAGGACAAATATCATATGTTTGCACGTATAGGAGGATTAGGAGGAACTTGACGGAGGACCAAGGGGGAGAAGAAGGGGGGAAATGGTGGAGGAAAGGGAGAGAGGCAAACCATGAGAGACTCTTGAATGCTGACAAAAACTGAGGACTGATGGATGTTGGTGGGAGGGGGGGATGGGCATGGAGGAGGGCACTTTGGGGATGAGCACTGAGTGTTATGTGGAAACTAATTTGACAATAAACTATTTGTAAAAAAAAAAAAAATTGGGTTTGTTTTCCTATTGTATTTTAAGTGTTCTTTGTATATTTTGGATAGCTGTCCTTTATCAGATGTGTCTTTTGTAAATATTTCCACCCAGGCTTGTCTTGTCATTCTCTTGACATCATTGTTCACAGAGCAGAAGTTTTTAATTTTAGTGGAATCCAGCTTATTCACTATTTCTTTCATGGATTGTGCCTTTGCTATTGTATCTAAAAAGTCATCACCACACCTAATGTCAGCTAGCTTTTCTCCTGTTATCTTCTAGGAGTTTTATAATTTTGCATTTTACATTTAGGATCTATTTTGCATTAATTTTTGTGAAGGGTGTAAAGTATGTCTATTCATTATTTTTGCATGTGGATGTCTAGTTGTTTCTAGCACCATTTGTTGAAAACACTATCTTTGTTCTATTGTGTTGCCTTTGCTCCTTTGTCAAAAATCAATTTAACTACATTATATGGGTCTATTTCCAGGCTTTCTATTTTCCACTGATCTCTTTGTCTATTCTTATGCCAATATCACACTGTGTTAATTGCTACATCTTTATAGTAAGTCTTAATATTGGGCAATATTTGTCCTCCAACTTTGTCTTTTCCTTTAATATTGTATTGACTATTCTGGATCTTTCTCCTCAGCATATAAACTTTTTTGACATCCACTAAGTAACTTGCTGGGATTTTGATTGGGATTGTGCTGAATCTATAGATCAAATTGGGAAGAAGTGACGTTTTGACAATATTGAGCCTTCCATGAACACAGAATATCTCCCCATTTAGTTAGTTCTTTGATTTCATTCATCAGAGTCTTATAGTTTTCCTCATATAGATCTTTTACATATTTTGTTAGATTTATATATAAGTATTTCATTTTGGAGGTATTGCCATAAATAGTACTGTGTTCTTAATTTCAAATTCCACTGTTCATTGGTATAATTTTTAACAGCATTGTAATTGATCATATGGCTTTTTGGTAAGTTAAGTAACTAACCTCTTTCTTTTAAACAATATTTAGATTGTTTCTTGTTTTGTCGTATTTTAAATACCAATAAGATAATGAACAATCCTATATATATATATATCTTTAAGTCTTCCTAAGAAAATTTCTTTAGAATAAATTCCTTAAAGTGGAATTTCTAGATAAAAAATTATGCTAATTTAAAGGTTTTTTTCATTTAAAAATTTGTTTTTAATGTTCATTTATTTTTAAGAGAGAGAGACAGAGTGCAAGTGGGAGAGGGGCAGAGAGAGAGGGAGACACAGAATTTGAAGCTGGCACCAGGTTCTGAGCTATCAGCACAGAGCTCTATGCGGGACTTGAACACATGATCTGTGAGATCATGACCAGAGCCAAAGTCAGCCACTTAACCAACTGAAATACCCAGGCACCCCTAGTTTAAAGATTTTTTATATATCTGCCCAAATTAGCCTTTAGGAATGTAACACCTTAAATTCCAATTGACAGCGTATAAGAATGCCTCTTTCCTGGAACACCTGGGTAGCTTAGTCAGTTTAGTGTCTGACATTGGCTCAGGTCATGATCTCATAGTTGGTGAGTTTGTGAGTTTGTGAGTTCATGAGTTGGAGACCCTCATCAGGCTCTCGGCTCTTGGCACAGAGCCTGCTTCAGATCCTCTGTCTCCCTCTCTCTGCCCCTTCCCTGCTTGCATGCACTCTCTCTCTCTTTCTCTCTCAAGATAAATAAATAAGCTTAAAAAAAGAAGAATGCCTGTTTCCTTACATCCTTAGCAATGTTGTGTTATTATAGTGTTTAAATTCTCTTTTGAAAAAATATTTTTGTTTGAAAAAATTGTATTATTTTAGTTTGTAATTATATGATCACTAGGGAGATAATGTGGTAAATCCCTTTATTGAGGACACCAATAATCTGTCATATGTGGTTAGTATTTTTCCCCACATTGGTATTTTGACAGGTACTGAGCTCATCTTTGAGTACAGGACAGTGGCATGGAAGTGTGAAAATGTCAGTAATGACAACAGCAATAGGTATGTGTGTGTGTACATGTATGTATGTATAACCAAATTATTTATGCTTCAAAGAAGTGGCCAGTGAACATAGTATAAGAATCCTCTTTTATTCCTCTAAAAGTTAAACATAGTTCATAATAGGAAAATCCACAGAGACAGAGAGTATATTAGTGGTTGCCAGAGGTTAGGGGGAGGGGAAAATGGAGGTAACAAACTACTAATAAGTACAAGGCTTCTTTTGGGCATGATGAAAATATTCTGGAGTTAGATAGTGGTAATGATAGCACAAGCTTGTGGGAGAACTAAAACCCACTAAATTGTACACTTTAATGAGCGAACTTTATGGTATATGAATTACATCTCTATAAATTCATTATTTTTTAAAAGTCAGTATGCTTTTCTTTCAAGTACACAGTTGATATTTCAATTTGAATAAAAAGGACAGTGTGTTTTAAATCATTTTTCCAAGGCAGAAGAAGGAGTAGAGGACTCTAGGCTTATTGATCCAGCATTAATTCAAGGGTAATGAGTGCGAGGTTTCCATCTGGGGTGGTGAAATTTTTTCTAGAATCAGATGTGGATGATGGTTGCATAGACTTATCAATGTATGAAATCCCAGTAAAGTATTTCACTTAAAATTGTGAATTTTACAGTATGTGAATTACAATCATAAGTTTTAAAAAGTTTTTTAAAAAGTTGACACAGAGTCAGGGTGCCTGGGCACTTCAGTCTGTTAAACCTCCAACTCTTAATTTTAGCTGAGATCATGATTTCACGGTTTTGTGATTTGGAGCCCCGTGCTGTCAGCCCAGAGCCTGCATGAGATTCTTTTCTTTCTCTGCCCTTCCCCTGCTCACACACACTTTCTCAAAATATATAAATAAACTTTAAGAGAAAAAAAAAAGTTGAGGGGCATCTGGGTGGTTCAGTCAGTTAAGCACCGACTTCGGCTCAGATCATGATCTGGTTTGTGAGTTCAAGCCATGCGTTGGGCTCTGTGCTCACAGCTCGGAGCCTGCTTCAGATTCTGTGTCTCCCTCTTTCTTTACCCGTCTCCTGCTCTCTCTCCCTATCCCTGTTCTCAAAAATAAATAAACATTAAAAAAGAAAATTAAAAAAAAATTGACACAGAGTTACTGTATGACCCAGTCATTCTATGCCCAAGAGAAATGGAAACATCTCCACACAAAAAGTTGTACACAGATGTTCATAGCAGCAGCATTTATAATAGTAAAAACAACCCAAATGTCTGATTGTCAACTTATATCAACTTATGGAAGGATAAATAAAGTGTGGTATATCCATATAATAGAATATTGCTTAGCAATAAAAAGAAATGAAAATACTGATACATGCTGCAACAGGATGAACCTTGAAAATGTTATGCTAAGTGAAAGAAGCCAATCACAAAAGACCAATCATATGGTATGATTTATTGTGAAATGTCCAGAACAGGCATATTTATAGAGGTAGAAAGTCAATTAATGGTTGTCTTGTGTGTGTGTGGGGGAGAATGGGGAGCAAATGCTAATAGGTAGGAGCTTTGTTTTAGGGGTGATGATAATGTTCAGGGAATTAAATGCTGCTAATGGCTGCACAATCCTGTGAATTGTACACTTTTAAATGGGTGAATTATGTGGTATGTGAGAATTGTATCTCAACAAAACTTTTTAAAAAGAGAAAGAAAATGCTATCAAAGAGTTACAAAATGTGAACACAAATATTGAAGACAGATGATAGAAGATAGTCTTTGCTAAGACAATGTAAGAAAACCCCAAGGAAAGGACAAGTCTTTTCTTTTCTCAACCTTCTTCATGAGTTATAGCCAGCATTTACCAGTATCTTGACTCTATAAATACTCCTTTAACCCTTTTCTAGGTCTTGAGTATATTACTTGTGATTATTTCTCCCTCTTGCCCTCAGGGACTCACCATTCTATGCCTGTGCACATTGCAAATGTCTTGCTTTCTCACAGAGTTTATGAAATATATGTGCATTTTTTGGCCTGACATTATGCTGTAATATATAACAATGAAGAGTTTAACACCATCTTTACATTTTTACTTTTATCTTGCACTCTTTTTTTCTAAACATGTATTCATTTTTTTCTAAACATTTATTCATTTTAGAGAGACAGAGCATGAGTAGGGGAGGGGCAGAGAGAGAGAGAGGGAGACACAGAATCTGAAGCAGGCTCCAGGTTCTGAGCTGTCAGCACAGAGCCCGATGTAGGGCTTGAATTCACAAGCTATGAGATCATGACCTGAACTGAAGTGAGACACTCAACCGACTGAGCCTCCCAGGCACCCTTACCTTGCACTCTTTTTAATAGACATGCGAAATAATGCTGGTATTATGCACTCATGCTGGACACAATGATCAGTTCTGTCAGAAGAGCATTTACTACTATGCTGTGGTTCTTATTCTCATTCAACTCTCTCCACAAAAAATTGTGTCTCCCTAGTAACAGGGTTCTTTTAGCCATTGTTTTGACCTTTAACAGCCTTGGAGGTGGAATCTTATCAAATGTTTTAAGTTATAGCACTTTTGAATTCAGTCAACAAACATTTATTCAGTACCTGTTATTATTTATTTTAAATGAACAAAAAAGAACTCCAGAAGATCCAAGTGAATTCTTGAAAGACACCGTGTTCTGCTGCTTCTCATCGTTAGCTTTGTACTCCTGAGCTTCCTGGACAATGTGCTCAATGTCTTCTTTGCTCAAGTGGACTTTGTCTTTGTTGCCAGTGAAGGTCATCTTGTCTTATCCTCTACTCTTATCCACAGCAGAGGCATTCAGGGTGTCATTAGAATCAGTATCAAAATAGACTTCAGTCTGAGGAATGCCACGGAGGGACAGGAAGTATGCCTGTGAGTTCAAACTTGCTTGAATCTTATGCATTCGACATGAAAACAATTGTTGAAAATGAAAAAAACTCAGGGCAAAATCAGCGATGAGGACAAAGAGAAGATTCTTGACAAGTGTCATGAAATCATCAACTGGCTTGATAAGAACCAGGCTGCAGAGAAGGAAGAATTTGAACATTAGCAGAAAAAGCTGGAAAAAATCTGCAACCTCTTCATTACCAAGTTGTACCAGAGTGCAGGAGGCAAGGCAGGAGGCATACCTGGAGGAATGCCTGGTGGCAGCTCCTCCATCTGATGGTACCTCCTCTAGGCTCACCATTGAAGAGGTTGATTAAGCTAACCTTAGAATAGGTCTAGCCTTGCTCCACACAAGATACTTGAAGGACCCAAATTTATAGCAAACCCCATGGCAGTTTAAAAGTCAAGCTGCTATAGTTGGGGTGCCTGGGTGGCTCAGTTGGTTAAGTGTCCGACTTCGGCTCAGGTCATGATCTCACCATCCATGAGTGTGAGCCCTGCATTCGGCTCTGTGCTGACAGCTGAGAGTCTGGAGCCCACCTCAGAATCTGTGTTTCTCTCTGCCCCTTCCCCACTCATGATCTGTCTCTCTCTGTCTCAAAAATTAATAAACATTAAAAAAAAATTTTAAGTCAAGCTACTATAGTAAATAAATTGGGTATTCTCAATACTTGAATATGGAATATGTGCACCAGAAAAGGAAACAACATTGCACTGTATAAACACTGCCTTGTTAAGTGGAAAATGCAATGCCTTAAATAAAACCATATTTAAAATTGCCACCCCCTCAAAGAAAGAATTCCAGTTGATTAATCAAATTGATTTTTCTCTTACAGGTACTGATAAGAGCACTTTAAAGATGTGAATCAGATTAATTCAGGACTGCTGCTCCTGACAGATAACCCAGTCTGCCTGCTGCTGAATGACATGCAAAGAAGAAATTGGGTAAGAAGAGTTTCTTTGAGTAAATTCTTGCATTTATAGAGTGCTTTTGTTTTTTGTTTTTTGTTTTTTTAAACTGTAGTGCAGTTGACATACAATCTTATATTATTTCAGGTGTACAACAGTGATTTGAGAATTCTGTAAGTTACATGATGCTCACCATGTCACTAATCAGTGTTATTACAATATTGTTGACTATACTCCTTATGCTATACTTTTTATCCCAAGACTTATTTATTTTATAACTGGATGTTTGTACCTCTTAAGACCCTTAACCTATTTTTCCCATCTCTCCACTGAACACACTTTGCAATACCAGTTGGTTCTCGGTATTTATGAGTCTATTTGTTTGTTCATTTGTTTTCTTTCTTAGATTCCACATATAAGTGAAATTGTATACCTGACTTATTTCTTTGTGTGACTTATTTTGCTTTGTATGATACCCTCTAGATCTATTCATGTTGTTGCAAATGACAAGACCTCATTCTTGTCAATGACTGAGTAATATTTCATTGTATATGTGTATACCATATCTTATTATTCCACTCATCTATCAGTGCTCACTTAGGTTGCTTCCATATATTGGCTATTGCAAATAATGCTACAATAAACATAGGGGTGTTTATATCTTTTCATATTAGTGTTTGTATTTTCTTTGGGTAAATACCCAGCAGTAGAATTAATGGATCATATGGTATTTCTATTGTTAATATTTTGAGGAACCTCCATACTGTTTCATAGTACTGCACCAATTTACATTCCCACTAACAGTTTATGGGGATTCCTTCTTCACATCCTCCCCAACACTTGTCACTTTTCATCTTTTTGATACTAGCCATTCTGACTAGTATGATGTGATATCTCATTGTGGATTTGATTTGCATTTACCTAATGTTTGGTGATGTTGAGCATTTTTTATGTGTCTGTTGGCCATCAGCATGTCTTCTTTGCAGAGATGTCTCTTGGTGTCTTTCGAGCATTTTAATTAGGTTATGATCATTATTCTTTTTTGGTGCTGATTTGTATGAATTCTTTATATATTTTGGATATTAACTTCTTTTCTAGGTTGCCTTTTTGTTTTCTTCATACTTTCTTTTGCTGTACAAAAGCTTTTTAGTTTGATGTTGTCACAACAGCTTATTTTTCTTTTGTTTCTTTTGCCTGAGGAGGCATATCCAGAAAAAAACATCAGCTAATGCTGATGTCCAAGATTACTGCCTATATTGTTTCTTAGGAGTTTTATGGTTTGGGTCTTAGATTTAGGCCTTTAATCCATTTTGAATTTATTCTTGTGTATGATGTAAGAAAGTGGTCCAATTTTATTCTTTTGCATGCAGCTACCCATTTTCACTTTTTAAAAACAATTCTTTCTTTTTAATCCTCACAAGAACCTAGGGGATGAAGTGAGACAACACTTTTCCCACTATCCTTTAGTGGATAAGGACATTGGAAGTCAGGGAGGTTATGTGAAGTGCTTGCTCAGAGGTGTATAGGAATCCAGAAAGTCTCACTCTTACAATTTTATTTCAACTCAACCTCTAGAATCAAACAAGACTGATAAGCAAACCTCCCTCACATTTTCTAAAATGTCTGTTTTACTCAAACTTGATTCTAACCAAAAGTTACCTTTCATGAAGAAAGAGCCTCAACTAGCTCTTTGCTCAGCAAGATCTGCTATTCCATTTAATCTCCATATATCAGTATATAAATGGACTAAAGTTCAAAAAGAAAACAAAATATTTCCTCAGTGTCTGGGGATGGTGGGCCAGGAAGAAAATTACCTGCAAGGTATGAAGAGGTAAAGTGTACCTCTGCTTTTTTGTAAGAAAAGTTCAGAAATGACTATGTTTTGATTGTTATTAAAAAAAGAAGTGACTGTTTTGTTAATGAAAGTTTTACAATACTTAACTTTGGCTAGAGATTAAATGTGAAAACATCCATCCATTCAAAATGATAATTTTTATAAAATTATACCTAGTAAAAACAAATGGATCAGATTCTTTATATGTTGCAGAAATTATGCAGCTTTAAATATTGCGCAAATGTGTGTAAGTGCTACATTTGGAATCATTTTTCATAATAATAATTTCTCACTTTTATTGAGCACTAATTGTGTAATGTGTAAGAAAAAGCTATACCACTCCTCCTGTATATCTCTTTTATTCTCACACTACTTACTACCTCACTCACAGCACTTCTGACACCAGATGTGTGGAGTTCTTCCCCCACCAAGCAAGTCTGTGACACCAGCTTGGTGTCTTGCAAGTTAACTCAGTTTGGTCACTATCTACCAGGAGATGGCTTCAGATTCCACAGGTTCCCATGTCCTCTGCCTTGGATTCAGTTATTTGCTAGAACAGCTCAGAACTCAGGAAAATACTTGCTTATGTTTACCAGTTTATTAGAGGATATGATGAAGAGTACAGATGAGCCTCCAGGTGGAAGAGACATGGAGGGGCAAGGTATGAAGAAACGGACATGGGGCTTCCGTGTCTTCTCCTAGCACCTCCATGTGTTCACCATCCTAAAAGTTGTAGGACCCTGTACTTTGGGGATTTTTATGGAAGCTTCATCATGGAGGCGTGAATAATTAAGTTCATTTTCAGATCTTTCCCTTCTCTAGAGACCAGAAGGTAGGCTGACAATTACAAGCTTCTAATTGTGGCTTGGTCTTCCGGTGACCAGCTTGCCCTCCAAGTGCCCACTAAGAGTCACCTCATTAGAACAAAAAACACACTGCCATCATCCAAGACATTTCAAGGGATGTGGGAGCTCTGTTTCAGGAACTGTGGTCAAAGACCAAATATTAGAACAGAAGATGTTCCTAATGCCTTTATCACTTAGGAAATTGCAAGGGTTTTAGGGGCTCTGTGCCAGGAACTGTGGGCAGAGACCAATATAGATATTTTTCTAATGTCTAACATATACTAAGAACTATTATAAGTGGTGTTTCTAAGTGTTCACTTCTCTAATTCTCACACAACACTATGAGGTGAGCTCCATATAATACAACATAATAAGATAATATGATGTGACTCAACGTAATGTAATTTAACATAATCTACCTTCATCTTACAGATGAGAAAACTGAGGCACAGAGAGAATGAGTTGTTTCTTGACCAAAATCTCATAGCTTTTAAGAACTAAGATCAAGATTTGAACTTAGGCACTTAAATGCTACCTTATTTAGATCAAACGCTTTCACCTTAAGTCCATGTTCTTAGTTCAGATATCAACAGCTTCCCTCATGCTTATCAAAAGCAAATAGTGTGTCCACCAACACCAGGGCCTTAGCAAAGTTTGCAATCTTTCTTTAGCATCTTTCCAGTTTCCTAAATACATCTTTAATTCTTTTCTTTTGTCCTTATTCACCCTTTTCCCTCCTCACATGGGCTCCTTCTCAGACTCCAGGACCATATCCAGAGCAACCTTTTATCTAACTGAGCTGTTCCTTCTTCTTTCCTGAATCCATTAAAAAAATATTTTTTACATTTATTTATTTTTGAGAGACAAAGGATGAGAGGGGGAAGGCAGAGAGAGAAGGAGACACAGAATCTGAAACAGGCTCCAGGCTCTGAGCAAGAGTTCAGCACAGAGCCTGACACGGGGCTTGAACCCACGAACCATGATATCATGACCTGAGCTGAAGTCAGACACTTAACCGACTGAGCCACCCAGGCACCCCTTCTTTTTCTGAATCTAAATAGACCCCACTGTTGCCTTGGTTGCTTTGAGGAAAGCCTAATAATATTTTATGCCTATAGAGGAACCTGTTGATTAGGCCACAGATTCTGGTCAGGATTTGAAGGTGACCAAGAACAATGAGTCTTAAGGTTGTTTTCCCTTTGTCTTATTCCAACTTAGCCAACAAGCAGTGCAAGAGATAAGAAATCAAGGATGCAAAGGAGTGGCCATGACTATCCACTACCTCCTCAGATTCCTACATAGTGTATCTGTACTTTAATGGAATTTCCTGACTACAGTGAAAAAGCACTAGGTCAGAGGAGCCCAAAATCTGGGCTCACTGCCTTTGGCATGTGTGGTAAGGGAAGGAGTCACATAATGGCTGAAGGGCCCACAAGTTTTGCCCACTAGGAAATGCTTGCTGCTCCATAATGACTTAATTCTATGTTCTAAGTTCTGGGGCCTATGGAGAAATTTATTAAAGCTAATAAAGTTTAACCTTCAAGGCTCCTCAATTCCTTAGGCCCCTGTGAGTGATGGGAATTGCTTGGAGTTGTGGAGTGTTCTAGATGGGCAGGGGAAGCCAGGGTATAGTAAGGAAGCATGTCTGTTAGGACATTTTTGGTGTATTTCCTAGAGACCTCAGAAGAAAAACACTTGAATCTTTCAAGCTCTAATATTTTACTGTGGTTTCTTTTCTCATTCTAAATAAATAGCCAGTTTATACTGAGTTTATATTTGCAGTTTTGTTTAATTAATTGATTAATTAATGTTTGTAGAGGACTCACAAAATTGCATCAGCATAAGGCCCACAAACATCTGGAGCCACACCTGGAGCTTGCCTTGTACATGTTATCTTAGTTGATTTAAATAGGAAACTACAATTTTTGGAAAGAGAAGTGAGAGCTAGCAGCCTGTGCTGGGTATTCTGTTTGTCCCTCCAGGCCCTGTCTCCACCCTTCTCTCCCCTAGTCTGTAACTCAGGAGACTGTCCTCCTTGTATGCATCTCTGGATCCCTTGCTTTCTAACAGGATCCACCAGTGAGGAGACCCACGAGAGGTGGGGTGACTAGAAGAGAAGGCACTGATGCCCTGGCCCCTTCCCTGACTGGTCATGGGTTGGCAGCAGCATGTGAAACCTGTGGAGTCAATAGGACCACATGCTGAGAAGAGTCCCACACTTAACTTAATGTTTTGCTGACACAATTTTGAGATTCCTAATTCTACCTTTGAACGTGTGTTTTGTTAGTGAGGTCTGATGCATGAACAGAGGAGATACACATTATATGTTTCTACCATTTTTGGTTGCCCCATCTGCATATAGGATCTCGAGTGCCTCACGATAATAGGATTCCTGTGCATCTGTGGATTCAGTGAGACTCAAAGCAAGTACAAGGTACAGCGTATCACATGACTGATTAAACCCCAAACTGCCTCTTTCCATTTGAATTAAAATTTGCTTCAAATTCAGAAAAAAAGGTAATGAATGACATTCTAAGAAACACAAACCACCAAAGAACTCTTATCATATCCTTTCTTACTCATGTTACTTCTCTATATTAGCCAACCACTTACACTAAAATTGATGCCATAGAAAGAAAGGGAAAGATAGGAAAATTCACAATTGGTTTTCTTTTTAGTTCCTCTTTACTCATCAGTAAGTCAAAGGCAGAGTCTTGGTACAATGTGTGTAAATAAAGAAGTGAAATAAACAATTGGGTTAGTTTTGTGCAGCATTTATTTTGTACTAGTAAAGAAAAATACATATGAACGTACAAACTGCAAAACACAAATTGTATCATTTTGGTGATGCATGTGTTAAATGCTCTCATGATGCATCTAAAATGAACACTGCACACATTGTAGGGGTACCTGACTGGCTCAGCAGGAAGAGCATGTGACTCTTGATCTCTGGGTTGTGAGTTTGAGCCCCATGTTGAATGTACAGATTGCTTAAATAAATAAATAAATAAATAAATAAATAAATAATTAACATTGTGTACTATAAATGGCAAAATTCATCGCTAATGATTTAAACTTCTAATTTTTTCTTCATTTAAAAAGGTGTTCAATTGAAACATTTAAAAACATGACTAGTCAAGAGAGAGGGAAGAGAGACTGTGAAAGAAAAGCTAAAGCTTTATAATTTGGGACCTTTAACAACATTTCATTTCTGCTTTGGTCAGTTTTCACTGAGCTGTGCAGAGTATGTCCTGGGCCTTGGTTGCCAGCAGCTGCATTCCTCCACCAAAAGCCACAATTCCTGAGAGGTGGCCGTTTCCTACAGCTTCTGGTCTCTCTGGGTGCCAGGAGTTAGGCCCTTTCCCTTGTGCCTTCAAGCCTGCTGCTCTAGCACTTCCCATTGTTGACAATCCAGGGATTGCAGAGGAGGGGTGTGGAAGGGAAAGAGGGCGACTTCACCTTCCCTAGTTCTTCTTTAATTCCTGCCCACAACTTTGCATGACTTTGATTGGTCTCTCTCTTACACTCTTCTCTTTGTTTTTATATATTTCACTATGGACAATTTCAAACATGGACGAATAGAGAGAGACTAGTGTAATGGATGCCCACATACCCACTATCCTGCTTCAACAATATTTCTTTCACTCCTTTGGAGTGTGACATTTGCTTCCTGCTGGGATCCTGGCTGCTCTGGAGCCTTCCTATGCATTTTCACTCTTCAGGGTCACTACACCCCTCTTGTCAACAGAGAACAACAACTTGGCAGCCTATTTCTGAAAACAACTGAGTGGACATTATCCCATAGTTTAAAGTGGAGGAAGTGGTTTTAGATACCTTTCCTGCCTGTTCGGTAAAACTTGGTTCCCCAAATCCTGTCCTGGCATCCTGGCTCATCTTAAACCAGGCTTTGTTTTTTACCCAAAGCTACAAAGAGAGGGCATATTTAGTGCTGTCTAAAATAAGTGAATCACATTAATGAACAGCATTTATTCCCACAAATTAATAAATGCTTTATCTTTTCACTCATAAGAGAAAAGGAAACACTTGGAAGGAATTTTTTCTTTGTGAGGAAGTCCTTTTTATGAGAGGATTGATTATGTGATCAAAGATCAGCAACATATTTGTCCTCCACAATTTCATGAAAATAATTTTGTCATTAATGAGATTTGCTAGTAAGGCAGAAAGGTCATATCTACAAGGATAGAGTCATTTGTAATATGAGACCTTGGTCTCTTTAATCAACAAGAAAAAGAATCATTTCAGATTTATTCTCTTTACCAGTAGATGCAATAAAAGTAATATACTATTTTATAAATTAGTATTTGGAAATAGACTGCTTTTCATCATGTCCCATCAGGGGTCCATAGAATTAATCTAAATCAATAGGAAGCTAGAGAAGGAGGAAGTGAGAGAAGAACTAATTTTATTGAATGTCTTCTTTATATTATAAGTGTTCTCAGGTTTATTATCAGTTTAATCCTCACAGTAATCCTAGTAACTAGATGTTATTATAACTGTGGTAGAGAGGAGGGAAGTGAAGCTCAAGGTGGATAATTTGCTCCAAAGCTCACAGCTACATAATTTCAATAGCCACTATCTATGTATTGTCATGCTTGACTCTGTGCAAAGCACTTTCCGTCCTATGAAATTTAACTTGTGTCACAGTATGCCCACAATACAGATGAAGGGCTTAGCCATCTTGCCCATGGTCTCGTAGACGAAAACTGGCAGAGTCTGAATTCTGAGTCAATCCATGCTGGTTTAATTTTTTAAAATTTTTACTATTTTAGAGAGAGAATACATGCAAAGTGGGGGAGAGGGACAAACAGGGATATGGAATCTCATGAAGGGCTTGATCTCATGACCCTAGAGTTAAAAAAAATTTTTAATGTTTATTTATTTTTGAGAGAAACAGAAACAGAATGCAAGCAAGGGAGGGGCAGAGATAGGGAAACAATCTGAAGCAGGCTCCAGGCTCTGAACTGTCAGCACAGAGCCCTACGTGGGGCTGGAACTCACAAACCCTGAGATCATGACCTGAGCCCAAAGTCAGACGCTTAACTGACTGAGCCACCAAGGTGCCCCTTGATCTATTACTCTGTTATCATGACCTGAGCTGAAACCATGAGTTGGATGCTCAACCGACTGAGCCACCTACCTGCCCCAATCCTGGCTGATTTAAATCCTTACTATTCTTACTACCCAAGGGAGATGGGGTATATTGTTACAATTTCTTTTTCCATCTTGAACTTCTTTTCCCCTTTACCAATGTCCATTCAATCATTCTTTGTTAGATCTTTCACTTTGATAAAGGACACAAAAGCAAATGTGAGCAGACAGGTCCTTTGTCATCATATTTCACTGTGCCATGAGTCTCAACAGTGGGCCTGTTCTTTCCTTGCTCATTTTCTTGTCTAACATAATTTTCTCCTTTCATTGTCTCCAGTCATTTGCACTCAAGTACTCCTAAAAATATTTTAAGAAGCAGCAAATTTCTCACCATGTTTCTACGTTGATGCCTGAAATTTTTCATCACACTAAAAGAGTTGCAAATATACATATAAATTCCAACATTTAAAAATAAACTGTCACATCATTATTTGGTAATGATTTAGTAGAATCTAAATACTATAGTGATTTGATGCTGTATCATACATTTTAAGTATACATAAATAAGTTCTTCTTTACTTGTAAGAAAACTGTCTTTTGTTTGTTTTTCTTCTTGAAATTATATTTCCGTTCCATTTCCTAATATATTTTTATACTTTAAAATATTTCATGAATAACATGCTTCTATGTAATGAAAATATGTCAATAAAAGGAAATCGTTAAAAAATTTTCTGTGACCATAAGGTTCTAAGTGTTAGAAAAGTCTACACAATTTCTCAAAATAGCATAAATGTATTATAAGTATTGATGAATAATTACTAGACAAAGTGTAAAATTGTATTGGGATTGCAGTTCTTTAATGAGATGAACAAACCCTTTCTCCCCACATATCCAGGAATCCATATAACAGGCATTTGCATCAATGCTAAATGTAAGATGTGTGGATCAGAACAAGTGCTGAGAAAGTTTTCACCTAAATAAGGAAATAGGGAATGCTAGAGTTTTGTTTTAGTAATAGGACTCAATTCCTTGAATTCTTCTCAGTTATGTGCCAAAAATAACATGGTAATCTATCATCAAGATTAGTTCTAGTAATCTCTCATCTGACATCTCTTATCCTTCCCTTTGTGGAAAGCAGAGAATTGGAGTCCATCTGACTTGCAAAAGGATTAATTTCTCTATCATTAGAGTCATTCATTCTCCCTTTCTTGAGCACCCAGAGGTTTTTCCGCCCCAGGCAATGACTTAGTAGGTTTGGGTTGAGTGTGAGGTAGTCCTTTTTATTATCAAGTGATAAAAGAAAGGTAGCCCGGCAGAGGAGAGAGAAGAAGCAGCCTAATGCCTTGACCACAGGAGCTTTCTTGGGTCATTCCATTTTAGGAAAGCTTATCTGAAACAATCCATGGCCACTTAGCCCCACCTCCCACCCCACCCTGGCCCCAGGGAGACCACATACCTCCCATCCCCCAGTTGAAGACCCTAGTCTCCTGCATTTGTTTTTTCAAGCTTTTGCTCATTTGGCACTTTAGCACTTGGCACTGGTGATAAACACTGTGGCTAGTCTTTTATATTTGTCCTGTGAGATGGATCTTTTTCCTTCCCAGCTTTGGTACACATTTTCTTAAAATTTAAAAATTTAAAACTATTCCAAAGAGCTACCCTAGGGCCTTATAAATAGGACAACTATATGGGCACAGATGTTTATCCTAGCCAATCCAGTTAAGAAAGAAAGAAAAGAAAAGAAAGAAACAAAAGAAGGAAGGAAGGAAGGAAAGAAGGAAGGAAGGAAGGAAGGAAGGAAGGAAGGAAGGAAGGAAGGAAGGAAGGAAGGAAAGAAGAAAGAAAAGAGAGAGAGAGAAGATCACAAACACTCTGGAATATAGAGAGGAAGGGTTGTACATTATAAGAGATTAAATCTACACAGTGGGGCTGTAAATCAGGCTTCCCTTATTCAGGCCTCTTAGGCTTATGCAGACATTGCTTGCCTCCATTCAAAATCTATTCCTCACTTTCTTCAGCAAGAATAACCCCAGTTTATTCTCAGTCACATGACTTTGGTGGTTGATCCCATCCCTGCTCTGTGGGTAAGACCTGGAATCTGATGTTTCTAACTTTAGGAACTGATTAGTTCAAGATAGTACATGATTCAATCTAAGAGATTTTGTCCATGCTGCTAGAGAGAAAGAAAACATTTAAAAAACTTTAAATATATGTTTTGGCACACGGCACTGACAGAGATACTTTATTTGGTGATAGACACGAGTGAAGGCAAGTAACCCCAGGAATCTCTGGTAGTCATCTTTGAACCACGAGAGCAGAGGTTTCTTAAACAGTTTGTAGTACAGTTTCTTTTTCCCATCTTGAGCTTCTCAGAGCTTTTGGCAGAGCCAAGAAATAGAGAGAAAAAAACCTGGGAACTGGACATAGTCATTTGATCTAGGATTAGCCTCTCCCTGATGAGGATAAATCCCCCAATGTTCAGTTATGTAAACCAATGAAATTTTCTTATTACTTATTAATCTGAATTGAGCTTCCTGTTACTTGGTACGTAAAAAGTAGTAATTAATATGATCACTACTGTAATCAGAACATCTCTACATTTATTTTGTTAGTCATTCCTCCCCCACATAGTAGGACTAACATGTATGTGATTTGAAGTAAGGATACCATTGCTTAAGAGTGAAATGCCACAGGCCTAGATTTCCATTCGTTTCAGGAAAGAGGTATTGGTATGTATATGGGTCAATATATAGCACCCCTCTCTTCTCTACCTGATGTCCAAAGATACTGAGATCTAGATCAAAATGTCAGTCTTCTTTCTGATGGAGCTGCTGTGGTCATAGCTTAGCTGTATCATCACAGTGGGCTTCCTAATACTTTAGGCCTGAACTAGGCTTCACACTCAGCCATAGGCAGTGAACTAGCACAGGCTTCCTCTTGCGAAACTCCTGACAAGGGCATGCAGACATATACACACTGAGTAGACAAACTGGCTTACAAAGAAAGGAAGAAAGGAGGGGCATGGCTACAACATCCAGTATCTTATCCCAACCAGCATTTCAATCCTCTTATCTGGAATGAATAGGGAGGGGCAGGGAATGAGAGTCAAGAAAGCAAAATACAAAAGTATGTAATCAGAATTGTGGGAAATACAAGGAGGTAAACAAGCAAGGCTTTGTGAAAAAATGAATGAGCAAGGTTGCTTGAAAATGAGTAAGCTGGAAGGCTCTCTGAGATGGCATTTAAATTGAGACTTGGATGAAAAGAAGCCTGTCATTCAAATGAGAGGAGGAGATTAGAGTCAAGGAGCATTCCAGGTAGAAACATTAGCAAGTACAAAACCCCAAGGTGAAGAAGAGTTGGTTGGAGAGGGGAAGAGGCAGCAGGAAGTTGTCAAGCCATTGAACAGTTTAAACAGTAGAGTGACATGAACTTTCATGATTTAATGTTTTTGTTTTTTTTTTTTCTGAGAGAGAGAGAGTGAGAGAGAGAGACAGCATGAGCAGTGGAGGGTCAGACACAGAATCTGAAGCAGGCTCCAGGCTCTGAGCTAGGTGTCAGCACAGAGCCCAAGGTGGGGCTCAAACCCACAAACTGTGAGATCATGACATGAGCCAAAGTTGGACACCCAACCGAATAAGCCACCCAGGCATCCCTGAACTTTCAAGGTTTAAAAAGATCCCTTGGCTATTCTGAAAATGAACTGGGCAGGTACCAGAGCAGTAACAGGGGGGTCAGTTGGGAGGATAGAATAATAGTCTAAGTGATAGATAATGATGCCCTGATCTAGAGGCACGGTGGTGGAGATGAACAAAAGGAGAAGAGACATTTTGGAACTCAACTAAATATAGTTTGCTGATGGATTAAATACAGTTAATTGTATCATAAATATGATTAAATATGGAAAGTAAGGGGCATCTTGATTTTTGGTCAGAGCAAAATTGTAATCAATCTTTTCACATCCTTCTTCCTTCCTTCTTTCCTTCCTTCCTTTTTATCCCTTTCCTTCTTCTCCTCCTTGTCTTATTACTATTCTTATTACTTTTATTTTTTTAAGTTTATTTATTTTGAGAGAGACTGTAAGTGGGGGAGAGACAGAGAGAGAGAGAGACAGAATCCCAAGCAGATTCTGTGTGAGGTTAGTGTGTAGAACCCCATGAGGGGCTCGAACTCATGAAACCATGAGATCATGATGAGCCAAAATCAAGAGTCGGTCGCTTAACTGACTGAGCCACCCAGGTGCCCCATATTCTTATTACTTTTAGTATAAGAAGAATGCCTCATTATTTTGTTTGTAGACACAAAGTTTGAGATACAGAGTTAAGACTCAACTTTATGGATATATGGATCCTGAATTTACATTTGGGGATACATTTGGGAATTATCAGCAATTAGACGGCTTTTAAAGCTATGAGAATGATTGAAATGACCTACAGAGAGAGCAGATAAAGAGAAGCAGATAAAGAAGATAAAGATTCCCCAAGGAATCAGAGGGTCCTCAACAGTTAGAGGTCTGATAGAAACAAAGGAGCTGGAAAGGAGACTGAGAATGAGTAACCACTTGGATAGGTGGGAAACTGGAGTATAGCATCATGGAAGCCAAGAGTATTTCAACTTCAAGGGTGTAGCCAACTGTATCACCTGATCACATGCACTCTGAGAGCACTATAAGATGAAGACAGAGAAGTCTTCAGCATTTGGTTTCATGAAGGTCCTAGCTTGCTCTTGACAAGAGTGATCTCAGTGAGGGGAAAGAAACTTAATTCTCTATAACTCTTTAAGCAGAGTTATAGGCAATCCATTTAAAAGATTTTGCCGTAAAGGGGAATAGAGAAACTATAAAGTTTAGGCAAGGAAATGTGGGGGGAAGGGAGGTGTGTGTGTGTGTGTGTGTGTGTGTGTGTGTTTAAAAATGAGAGATTTTAAAGCTGTTTGTTGCTGATGGAGATGATCCAGTAGGGTAGGAGATAGTGACATGCGGGAGAGAAAGGTTAAGCAAAGCAGTGAGGTCCTTGAGAAGGAAACTGAATCTAGAGCATAACAGTAGAGACTGAAAATTGAGAGTGAAGGCCTCTTATTTACCTGTCAGGAGAGAATAAGAAAGTGAGTAGGCAGAGATGAAGAGGGTCCGTCTGATTGCTTATGTTTTCTTACTGGTATTCAAGACCTCAGAGTAATATAGTTACATCATCCCCAGTAAGGCCAGTGTCTTATAGTAATATTTTTAATGCTGCAGTATGTAAATCAAAATATGATTTAATTTATAACATTGAGAATTTTCATAGATACAAACTCACAAAGAAAAACAAATTTCTTGGCCAAAGCCTGTGTGTCAATTTTTTCACTAAGAGTACATTTTAATCGACTATATTTCAAATTGAACATAAGAAACCAAGAGTATTCTATAATTATGATTATAGATATAATTACTGACATTTGGAAGCTGCTTGCTGGGTACACCAGACAATTAGAATTTCACATTAAATAGGCTGAGGTTCAAACCTATATAGGACTGAGTGCTTTCCAGAGAAAACTTTCCATGGCTGGAGAACTGCATTCTTAACCTGAGCCAGGTATTTAAAAAACATGCTGTTTTGGTTATAAGGGAGCATAAGGAGGGGGTGGAATGGGTGGGGAGAAAAATGTTACAGATGAC
The DNA here is from genome assembly GCF_003009895.1 of Hyaena hyaena. Lineage (NCBI taxonomy): Eukaryota > Metazoa > Chordata > Mammalia > Carnivora > Hyaenidae > Hyaena > Hyaena hyaena. The sequence goes on along the minus strand of NW_024080990.1, from coordinate 969,431 downwards.
TTTGTACATACTCATCACCACTGTTGGAAAAACAACACAAAACCACAACCAAGTCAGTAACATTATCTTTGGCTTATAAAGAATGGTACATTTTTTGGCTGACTATCATCCCCAATAATTTATCTTGTTGTTACATAATGTGTTTCCTTAAGAAAACTCAAAATGCCCTACACAAGTTATTTCATTTGTCTTCACTGCGTTATGAAGCTGAGAACAGAGGGAAGTTGTCTAGACCAGGGCTGTCTAATAAAAATATAACAAGCCACATATGAAGTTTAAATTTTTCTAGCTAAATTTTTAAAGAGTAAAACGAAGTAGGTGAAATTAATCTGAATGTTATATTTTATTTAACCCTATATATCTAAAAAACTATCATTTCAACATATAATTAATATATATAATTGTTTGTGAGATCTATTCCATTCTTCTGTTGGTACCAAGACTTTTTTTTTTTAAGTTTATTTATTTACTTTCTAGAGAGAGTGACGAGAGAGCGAGAGAGGGAGGGGTAGGGAGAGAAAGAGAAGCAGAGAGAGGAGGAGAAGAAAGAGAGAAGGAGAGAAAGAGAATCTGCACGAAAGTGCAGAGCCAGACACAGAGGTTGATCTCACAAACTGTGAGATCATGACCTGATCCAAAACCAAGAGTCGGACACTCAACCGACTAAGCCATCCAGGCACCCCTGTACCAAGTCTTTGAAATCTGGTGTGTATTTAACACTTAGAGTATGTATCAAGTTGGACTGGGCACATTTTAAGTGCTTGGTAGTCACATGGTATCTAAATTCTAGATGATAACGTAAAGAGCTAGGGCCACAGAATCCAAAGTCTGGGCTCTCTTGCAAGCTAATAAAATGTGAGTCAGAGTGTATCACTGGTCTGTTCAAAATCCTCCCAAGACTTCCCATCATTCTTAGAAGAACAGCTAAACTCTAGGGTGCCTGGGTGGCTCAGTCAGTTAAGCATCTGACTTGATACTGGCTCAGGTCATGATCTCACCGTCGTGAGGTCGAGCCCTGCATCTGGCTCCATACTGAGTAGAGCCTGCTTGGGAGTCTCTCTGTCCTTCTCTCTCTGCCCCTCCCTCACTCTAGGGCTCTCTCTTAAAATAAACAAATAAACCTTAAAGGGGTGCCTCAGTGGCTCAGTTGGTTGAGCATCTGACTTTGGCTCAGGTCATGATCTTGGGATTCATGAGTTCAAGCCCTGCTACTGAAGGTGCAGAGCCTGCTTCGGATCCTCTGTCCCCCTCTGTCTCTGCCCCTACCTTGCTGGTGCTTGTGATTCTCTCTCTCTCTCTCTCTCTCTCAAAAATAAAAAAATTTAAAAAATAAACTTAAAAAAAAAGAATAGCTGAAGTCTTATCTATGAGGCTGAACATGATACAGGTCTGCCTCCCTTACCAACTTTATGGCTTACCAATTTCTCCTCGATCTTTCTGCACCCACTCCTGCCTCCGCCCTACCTCAGATGGTGACACTTCCTCTTCCTTCAGCCTGGAATGCATATTTTCATGGCTTGGTCACTGAATTTACGCAATTTTTTGCTGAAATGTCATCTTAGGAAGACCTATGATCTGACATAGCTATTTTCTCTAGCCACTCATTAGCAACTTACCCTGCTTTCTTAGTGTTCATTATACCAAGTACTGAAAATATACTTGCATTTTTAAATTTGTTTACTATCTCATCCAATGCAAGGTTACTATTTCCCTGTGAGGTCAGGGGCATTGCTTTGTACCCTGTTAGATCACTAGCACCTGGAATAGTGCCTGGCACACAGCAGGTTTGTTGAATGGATGAGTGAATAGCATTATTTATGGCAGATCACTTAGAGGGTATAATATAATGCTTAGGGTGTACATTCTGGAGTTAGACCTTTGAGATCAGATTCTAGCCTGTCTGCTTGCTATCTCTATTCCTTTAAGTAAGTAACTAACTTCTTCAAACCTCAGCTTCCTCATTTGAAAAATGGGGATGTTAATAATAGCATCTATTTCATAGAAATGATATTGTTTTATTTCGAGGGTTAAATGAGATAAAGTATATAAAGTCCATCATACAATATCTGGTCCACAATAAAGTTTCAAGAAAATTTCCTATTATTATCTGCTAAACAGAGATTAAAATGAGTGCCTTGGCTCACAGGTACCCCACAAACTGGCCCACTGCTCCACAGCCATGGCCCTTCCCTTTGCCTCTCCAGTGCATTTGTTTCCATTTCTATTGCAAGCCATCCTTTAACTTTATTAGATGTTGAACATTTTATCTGACTTCCATAGTACATAGGCCTTCCTCCGCTTGTTCTTTCTCTCATTTCCCTTTGCTGACTCCTCTCCCAATCTCCTTGTTTATGTTCCTTCAAGCTCTGCTTTTGATGCTGGATATTCTACACCCACTCCCTGAGCAATCTCGCCCACTCCTAGATTTCAGTTGTTATTTCTACACTGCTGATTCCAAATCTATGTCTCTAGCCCAGCTCTCTCTAGTCCATATCTGCAGTGTCTTTATAGCCAGTATGCTTGGATAGCCAATACTTACAATCATTCCACTTCCTCCAAACCTGTTCCTTCTATGGATGTTCTATCTTAATGAATGCCGGCCCCCCGCCCACCCAGCCACCCTTTGTCCAAGCCAGAAAATGCAGTATGAGTCTTGAGTTTTCCCTCTTCCAGACCACAGTCCCATCAGCCACAAAATACTTGCAAATCTGTTTTTTACCTACTCTTGTTGCCAAACCTGAATCCAGGCCAACATTACTTCTTATCTAGATTCCAGGCTAGACTAAGCTTCCTAATAGACACTTCTGTATCCATTCTTTCCTCCCTCTAATTACTCTCTACAAAATAACTAGAATAATCTTAATAAAATGCAAATTTGATCTCACCATTATGTCTAGAGCCTCATTGCTTAAAGCTGAAAATTGATACATAGCCCCCCATTACCTTTAAGGATAAAGTCAAGTTTGGGGGTAATTTAATTATGTGTGTTTGAAAAGTTATACGCACATACTTGTTACAAACAAACAAAAAGGGTGTCCTCCAACATACCCTGTCCCACATTACTGTACATCATCTCTTATGCTTCAGTTCCCAAGAGGCAACCACTGTTAATTATTTTACCTGACTCCTTTGGAATCATTTCCATATCCCTAAAAACATGTTTATATTGCTGTTAAAAAAATTCAATAACTTCCAATTCTAAAAGTTGAAGATTCAGCTTATTTTCACTAACTCCTATGATACCTATCATATACATGAATGCTTCTCGTTCTTCATTTTCTCAATGTGGCTGTAACTTAATTACATTGCACTTAGTATTGTACTGATAGGACTTTGTAAATCACAGCATATATTCTGCTATGAAAATTTTCCCTTCCTGTTCAACTTTTGTTTTTTTCTTGAGCTGATTATTGTCTTTTTCCGCTTGTAACTGGGTTTTGTAATAAAAAGGCCATTTTTGATGTTTGTTGAGTTTTCAATCTCCACCCTTCTTCTCCTATCTCCCCCACATGGGGCAATCAAGAGTAGAAGACCTGTGTAGGCCTTTATCTCTAAGAGTTGATAGGAATTCAAATATAGCTCAGGCTCTAGCTTATGTGAGGAGGAATCTCCACCATGCTGACTCTATCCTCTCATCATAGTAAAGCCCCAGACCACTCCTATCTCTTTGCTCAGTCTCTCACCAGATTCTTGAATGAACCATTTCTCTGCTGGGAGCCCCCAGCTTAGTGTTATTACTAAATATACCTTATTTATATTTGCTGGTAGGTGCATTGTATCTGGACACTCAAATAAATTCCTGAGTGGATGATTATGCCTACCTCTGGGCACTGATCTGTGTACTTTCTACATATTTATCATTAATACATCCCCAACTGCCCACACCCTCAGTTTTGTAAATTTTCCCTCAACATACTTTAAACACCAGCTATTCTATCCATGCCATTTTCTTAATGATCGTTCCCCCAGGGCCTCTGCCCCACTCCAGTCCACCAGATTGGATGGTCTTTAAGCTTCCTTCAGAGCTGTGGTCTTAGATTTTTCCCTTCACTGTCATCCTTTCTTACTCATGTATTAGAATCTCATTTCCTGGATTCCATTTTCTCTTTTCTTATTTCGGTTGAACAAATCCTCTGATAGCATCCTGAGAAATGACCTACAAAGAAACATTTTTGATCTTTCCATGTGTGAAAAATGTATATTCTACCTTCCCACTTGTTGAATAATTTGGCTGGGGAACTCTACATTAGAAGTTACTTTTTTCTACTATTTTCTAGAATCAGATGTGGCTATTGAGATGTCTGAAGCCATTCTGGTCCCTAATTCTTTTTAGAATCCTGTTTTTCTTTTCTGAAGATTTTTAGAATACTCTATTTGTCCACAGGATTTTGCAATTTTATAATGATGTGTCTCTGTGTTAGGTTTGTTTTCTTCCATTGTCTTGGGAGCTCAATAGGCTGTTTCAATTTGAGAAGTCATATCCTTTCATTCCAGGAAATTTTCTCAAATTGTTGTTTCCTTGATAATTTCCCCCCTCCATTTTCTCTGTTCTCTCTTTCTGGAACTCCTATTATGCAGATATTGAACTTCCTGGACTAGTCTGTACCTTTCTCATTAAAAAAAAAATCTCTTCTTCTCTTCCCATCTTTTTGTTTACTTCCTGGGATAGTTCCTCATCTTTATATTTTAAACCTTCACCTGAAGTTTCTTTTATACTATGATATTTTTAATATCCAAGAATTCATTTTGCCCCCTGGCTGCTACTTTTAAAAAGTTCTTGTCTAATGACTGCAGTATCTTATAATATTTCATGGTCTTTGAATCTTTGAAGATATCCTCCCTCCCCCACTCCTGCATAGTCTTCATTTTTTTCTGGTTGTTTTTCTATGTTAGTTTTGGCCTCTTTCTTATTAGAATATGCCATCAGCTGTCTGGAGAATTTTGACTATCTGCCTATATCTGGGAAACAGGCACTAAAAAGTTTTAGGCAACTCAATTTACATGGTTGGGCCTGTCAAATGCAGGTTTCACTGTAGGGCAATTGATTGGTCAGAACTATGGGAAGAAGGTGAGGAAAGAAAGTTAAGTGTTTTGACATTCAGTTATAAACCTTCAGTAGGTTGCCTCTCAGCCTTGCCAACTGCTGGCTTAGGATTCAGGTTTCTTGGGACTGACAAGTCAACAACTACTCAATTATGATTTTTCCAGCTTCCAAAATTGTTTTGATGCTGTTTCTTCTTTTATTGTCTATGAGTGTGTGTACTTTTGCTTAAAAAAAATCCATTCACTATAGCTTTGTGGGTTTTCAAGAGGAACAGAAAGTACACATGAGTGTTGTCTGACATTCCTAATAGTAATTAAAACATACATAGCATTTACTGCGTGGTTACTAATGTGTCTACTTTTTGGTTCTTGTCAAATTCACCAGACTATTTCATATCTATTCTACACTCAGACCATCTTTCAGTTTCTTGAATGCATTATGTTCTTCCTTTGCCATCTGGCCCCAAGTGCTCATTTCTCTGCCAGGAACTCCTGCCCATTACCTGATTCTTCTGCGGACCTTTCAGGTCTCAGTATATGCGAGCTTGCTCAAAGTGGATGTCTCTGACCCTCAGAAGCAAGAGAAATTTCTCTGCTGCATTGTATGTATGGATAGCACCCAGTTCTTCCTCTACTTTAAAATGTGCTGGTGGTGGTGGGGCACCTTGGTGGCTTATTTGGTTAACCGTCCAACCCTTGATTTCAGCTCAGGTCATGATCTCATGGTTCGTGAGATTGAGCTCTGAGTGGGGCTCTGCACTAACAGTGGGGAGCCAGCTTGGGATTATCTCTTTCCTCTCTCTCTGGCCCTCCCCCATTCACACATGTGCATGTGCATGTGTGCTCTCTCTCTCTCAAAATAAGTAAATAAACTTAAAAAAATTAAAATGGGTCACTTTTCATTTTCCCTCACTAGTCTGTAAGCTCTGTGCTCCACATCTTTCACTGTCATATATCCAGCTCCTAGCACAGTGTCTGGAACCTAGTAGGTATCAATATGAATTTGATCACGGAATAGACACTCTACTGTGGAGAACAAACTGATAGTTACTACAGGGGACATTGGGGGAGAGGGAATGAGGGGATGGGTTAAACAGGTGATGGGGATTAAGGAGTACACTTATAATGAGCACCCAGTATTGTATGTAAGCAATGAATCACTAAATTCTACACATGAAACTAATAATACACTGTCTGTTGACTAACTGGAATTTAAATAAAAAAGCATTTAACTGCCCAGCTAGCTCAGTCGGTAGAGCATGGGACTCTTAAATAAAAAAGCATTTGATAATTACACAAATGAAGACAGGAGAAATTACTTGCTTATGATAAGAGGATAGAGATAGTACTAGAAACTGATTCTCTCAATCCTTTCTGTTCAACTCAATTGGCCTATGTCTGTTTTCTTGGTTTGTAATTAGAAGAAATCAAATACATTTGTTTAGGAAAAGGAGATAATTTGTAGGTGGGTAGGACCAGGATAATTGTCTCTCTATTGTTTACAGATGAAGAAGCAGAGGATTAGTTATACTATATAGGCCATTCCAAAGGTTCTAGAACTGAGAATATCTTTTGGCTCTTGTCCCTGGTTTCTGTTTTATCGTTTGAAATATACCTAGGATGTTTCCTCTCTAATATTACTGTTTTGTATGCTCCATGAATATTTCTGCCTTGTCTTCCCTGACTTTTATCAAATAATAACCATTATGTTGCTATTTAAGGGACTAAATCAATGATTCTTACTACTTGTTGTACAAGAATCATTTTGGAGACCTTTTCAATCCATATGTGCCCCTTTCTCCTCCTGCCTCTCCAGTCCCTGCCTAGGATATCCTAGAATGATCCTTTGAAAATGACCCCCCAATATGATGGTATTTGGAGGGTCTTTGGGAGATGATTAAATTATAAGGATGAAGCTCTCATGAATGAGATTAGTGCCCTTATAAAAGATGTCCCAGGGAGCTCCTGGGACACACAGTGAGAACACAGTGAGAAGTTGACGGTCTCCACCTTGGAAGAGAGTTCTCAGCTGAAGTCAACCATACTGGTTTCCTGATCTCAGACTTTCACCTTCCAGGACTGTGGAAAATAAATTTCTGTTGTTTAAAAGCCATCCAGTCTATGGTATTCCATTTATAGCAGCCCAAACAGACTAAAACACCAAGTAATTTGGTATGACTCATCCCCATAGGTGAGGAGTATTGTGTTAAATATTTGTTATGACCAAATTACATTTAATGAATCCACTGCTGTGATGCATGCTGCAGTGGCTCAACAAGTGATAGTTTTAGAATGTTTAGTTAATTTATAAGCACCAATTAGAGTAGGAAGAAGCCTCTTTTTCAAAGTCAATTGTATTATCTTTGAATACCACACTTTTAATATTTTCCCATAAGGTATGAAAAAAGAAAATATAATACTGGAATTTAGGAGTTTTTATCTATCCATTAACCTGCTTGAGTTTGTTTTTAGAGCTTTCTCTGCTTTGGGATAGTTCCTTTCTATACAATAAAGACAACCATGATTATACCCAAAGTATATCAAAAGAAAAAGAAAATGTCATATATCATGCTACAAAAATGCTTTATAAAAGAATAGATTTGGTAACCAGACTGTGTCTCAATCTAAAGCTGGAAGCTGTGTGATAAGTTTGGGGATGTCTAGGCATCGCTAGGCTCATTTCCTTGTGCAACATAGTAGTAATGATAATGTCTCTAAGAGTGGTATGGGTTAAAATGAAATCATCAATTTATAGCCCATTATAAAGCCAGAAGTATTTTAATTACCTTTAAAGATAATAAATAGTGAGTTTTGCTAGGGAATATGATATGTCTGATGACACCATCAATATAATTATCCTATGGACACTTTTTCTGGCTTATAAGCACTTGATTAGTATAGGCATATGAATGCAGGTGAACTGTCAAGTGACTTGGAAAGAAAGATTAGGGTGTTTTTGATAGAAGAGCTGCATTTCTGAACATAATTGCTCCTAATAGGGCTTGTCTGTACTGACCAAAGGCATAAGTTTTGGTTCACTAAAATATTAGCTTCTGACCATTTTCACATCCATGTCCAGAGTTCAATTACAGGACTGGCTCCTCAAGTTTAATTTTGTTGGATGTGTAACATGATGCATTGAAACTGATGACAGTCATAAATGAGGACCCTTTCTTGATGACACATCTGTATCATACACACAAATAACACCAAAGGACATAATGAAGTGACTTGTGTCTTGGTTGGTATTTTCCTCTATGGACTTACATCGTACAAATTATATAATAATGGAAAATAGGAACGAGGTAACATTAATATTAAAGCATGGTTTAATAAGACAGCACAGTTTACCAGTATTTCAATGCATGCTTTGACCCTGATAGTTTTTTTTCTTCAAAACTATTTTGAGGTAATTTATATTGACATCATTTGGATGTTTTGGCAGCTTCTTTGTTCTTACTACAGCCATTTGCAAGTAGATCAATTTACTTAGGTCCCTAGGTCTCTTGAAATATATGATGAATAAATATAGAATTACCTATAAAACAATTAGACAAATACAGGTCTTATTTCTGCACAAGCCTGGAGGTTTGTGGCAACAGAGAATTATTCCTGTAAATGTGTAAAGGATTGAAATTAGGAGTCACAAGGCAATGGGTGGCTGATAGAACAGAGAGAGGGAAAGATGCGGAACTCCATTTACCTAAGTATGAATATACTGGTTTCTGCAACCTTTCTTTTCCCTCCCCTTTTTTGTTTTAATCTGCTCTATGTCAAAAAAAAAAAAAAAAAAAAAAAAGAAAGAAAGAAAAAGAGGAACCCTTAAGGCTAGACATTATCCAAAAGTTGGTGACAAGAGTTTCGGATTCCATGTACCAGTTTCACTGATGACTCAGTGGGAACTTGGTATAAGTCACTTAACCTTGTGCTACTTCAGTTCCTGCTGGATGTGTTCACAAAGGAGGATAATATTTGATCCTAAAAATAATTAACTAGGTTGACTATTTAGATTTCTAAGAGGATAATTAATTAGGTAAATTTCCACAACTTCAATAATTATAACCTGACTGTATGTCTTAATTATTTACCCTTTGGTTAAATTCTCAAATTTTACATTAATAAACATATATATTCTCTCTTTAATTTCACTTTCCCACTCCATTCCCCACATACTTGGCATCCTTGTTTTATGGATTTTATTTTACTGACAATATCTTTTCATACCATTTCAAGTCAGTTAATCTGTTTCTCTTTTTGCCAGATTCTAGATTCTAATTAAATCCTGTATAATATATCTTATTTGGATTAGGACTCATTCCCTTAAAATTTACTGTCAGCATATTAGCCTATTTTTCTTATATGGGTAAAATCCATTTATAATAAAAGTATAACTAATGTATAGCAGAACTAGAAATAATGTATCTTAAGTTTCACATAATTTTTGTCCTTGGTCTTTGTCCATCTTATTTGCATGTTAATTACTCCTCATTAATATATCTACATTTTAGTATATAAGCTGGGAGAGGAGAAAATTCACCATTCAACTTAAAATCAGAATTTTGCAGGAATGAATGACCCTAGAGGTCATCTAGTTCAAGCCCCCGTTTTTTATAGATAAGAAAGTGGGTAAGTCATTTATTTATTTAACGCCACACAACACTTAGAGTAGGGACTGGAACCCATGAGTCGTGGTGGATCTCCAGCCACTGTTGCTACTCCTCAAGGCCTAATTAATACATATGCATGCTTTAATTGATGAATTTGATTAAGGTCAACTCATGTTGGGTTCAGCCCCTATGTAAGTTTATCTGTTTGTATTCAGATACTGCACCTTTAATTCAGGCCAGCCAAAACTATAACCTTGTGAACCAGAAGTTCAGATGGAGGACTGGCACAGATCCATCCTCCCACTGAAAATACATATGCCACACAGATGCTGGATAGTCATCTTTGTTTCTGAGGACAACACATCACTTTTCGGGGGCAGCAATACATTCTACATTCCTTTGACATTTAATTTAAATCGACTATGATGGGGCGCCTGGGTGGCTTGGTTGGTTGGTTAAGAGTCCAACTTCCTCTCAGGTCATGATCTCATGGTCTGTGGGTTCCAGCCCCGCATTTGGCTCTATGCTGACCGCCTGCTTTGAATTCTGTGTCTCCCTAGCTCTCTGCCCCTCCTCCACTCATGCTCTGTCTCTGTCTCTCAAAAATGAATAAATATTTTTAAAAATTTTAATTTATATCCACTATGAAATAAACATTTAAATTTTTGTATCATAGACTCCCTGTCCTCAGGAAACTTACAATCTAGGATAAAGACATAAGTGAAACAAATAACTGTGTCAAGAGTTGAATCCAATTAAGTGTACACATTTTAAAAGCATCCAGTTAAAAATTTCCTTCTTCGTGTCACAATTTCTTACAAAATTAATCATTTTAATATATAACCAACAAAGGAAGTTGTTAAGCATATACTGGAAAGTTGGTTATTCATAATTGACAGGATTTATTTGGTCCATTACTAACCACTGTCTCTCCTGTTAGGAATACTAATGTAATGAAGTGAAGTTTATTTTGGTGATGGGAAAGCAGAGATTTTGGAGTAGGGTAGGTAAAAATGAAGTAAACATTATTTTTATGTTTTAAATCAGTATTTTTAATAAGTAATGCATTCTTTGGGTAAAACATTCAAATTTTCCTTAAAGGTATAAGGGCAAAAGAAATGTTCTCTTTATTCTGGGTATGCACACTTGATAGTTCTTTGTTCTTTTTCTGGAGAAATTTTCTGTGCATATAGAAACATACATTTGTATATTTTTCCCTACAAAGGAGTTAATGATAAGTTTGCTTTTTACTCACCCAAGATATAAATATGTCTCATTTATCTCATTTAAATACATGTTTATTTACTATACCTTTGTATGCATATACCATGATTTATTGAAGCATAAGTTAACCTTCAAAAAGGTTGGAAATATTAAATACTAGGGAGGTAAAATGGAGAATTTATATCTTTATCTATATGTGTATTTACTTATATGAAATAGTCATTGTCAGAATGAATAGGATAGCCACAGACCTATAATACTCAAAGCTTATTAAATTAGTAACTATTTCTTCATCTTTGTTGACTGGGTAGATAGAACCCATCAGTAGTTTAATTGGATGCTTTTGTTTTTTCATTCATAGCTGCTGATAACTTTCTCCCTAACTAACCTGAGGAAGTGGTAAAAGTCAAACTTTTTCCTGTCTGAGGTCATAGTTGGTGCTGTCTGTAATATCTAATTATGGTCACTAGATCCTTGCATCTTGATGATTTCCCCACCCTCCTTCGCTCCCCACTTGGCTTGACTTCCTGTCTTTTATCAGCTGCAATCTATCAAGACCCCATAATGCGCTAAGTGCAGAGAGAACAAATCCAAGTGTTCTACCTCACAATTTAAGGAAGGCAGGGGGCTAGTTTTTGTTTTAAGATAAAAATCTTTTTAACAAAACACAAACTCCCCAAAACTTCCTTTAAACCAAACATCATTGTCACACGCTCACAAGTTCTTATTACTTACACAGCCAGATGACTCAAGATTGCTAAATTTCTATTCATAAGGACTTTGCTGGCCCCAAATCAACATTCAGGCCCTCCCTCATCTTCCTTCTCTCTCCCCTGGGAGACTGATGTTTGGAGTGCTAGCTGCAACACGTTTTAATAGAATGAAGACGATGTGTGTTTGTTGCCTGAACTGTTTGTTTTGGGATTTTATAAAGCCTCCCCCAATGTCTTCCTTCTTAAAATTTATTTTTTGAGGCCGGGAAAGAGGGGGTCAGAATCTTTTTTGGCCTCCAAGTCTTCCAAGTTAGAAATATATTCTAGAATTGGTAACCTAGAAGCGGCAATCTAGAATTGCTAGGTCTAGAATATATTTACCGATTCTAGAATATTGGCAATTCTAGATTACTAATATATTCTAGAATTGGTAATATATTCTGGAATTCCATTGCTATTTACTATGGAACTGGGTATTCATATCAGAAATCACCTACATCTACATTCCCGTCAGTCACTCAGTGTGACACAGGGGTGAAGGAAAACAGTACAAGCCCTGCCTTGGTCGGGGGGCTTACAGTTGACGCTTCTGCCTTTGCACTTGACTCCCCTAAAGAACGGGCCCACCCTTCCCTTTGGATCTTTAACTTAACAGCCTCCTTGGCAAAACTGGGAAAAGAAAATAAAAGTCACCCTCAAACCTGAGTACGTCCCCGAGGCCTTTCCATTCCCCCGACCCAGAGGCAGTGGTGGTGGCACCCCCTCCCCCCAGGTCCTCGCTCTTTCACACGCGTTCGTGGCAAGGAGAAAACCGGTCATAATCGACGTGATCCAGAACCTTTCCTTTGGGTGGCCTCCCCACAGCGCGAGACGGAGTCCCCAGGCGGCCCGCTCCCAGCCCTGCCTGTTCGAGGCCCTCGGCCGGCTGGGTCCGGGAGCTCTCGGGCGGGGCGGGCAGGGAATGGGGAGGCGCGCGGGGGCAGCCGGGAGGGGGCGCCGCGAGGGCGCGAGCGGGGCTCGGAGGCCCGCGGAGGACGCGGACTCTGAACCCGGGAGCCGAAGTCCCCCGGGGGTCCCGCGCTCGGGGTCCTTGGCGAAGAGGGGAGGCGGGGCGGAAGCGGCGGGAGGGGCGGTGAGGGCGGGGCGGGTGGCGGTTCCGCGCCGCGGCTCTTTCTCCCGAACGCTGGGAACTCGGGGCTGAGAACTTCTCCCCGCCTGCGCCCTGCGAGCGCCGGCGACCCCCGGCTCCTGCACCTCGTTCCCGGCCCGCCCCCGCCCCGCCTCCGGCCGCGTTGCCCCCGCTGTCGGCCGCCGGCCGCGCTGCTCTCGGTTACAAAGGAGGGAAAATGAGCCGGGCGGCGGCGGCGCGGCGCGGGGCCACCGCGGCGGCGGCGATGGCGGCCGCCCCCGGCACCACGTAGAACGCCCCCGCCCGCCCAGCAGCGGCCCAGGCCGGAGCAAAGCCTGAGGCTCGCCACTCGCCTCCCGAGCCCAGCGCGTCGCCTCCTGGCCGGAGGAGGAGGTGGAAGAGGAGGAGGAGGAGGAGGCGCCGCCTTCTCCTTGCCGCGCGCCCTCGCTGTTGTCTGCGCTCCGCTCTGGACCAGTTTGGGGAAGTTGCCGGAGCCCCGTGTCGCCCAGATGTGCGACCTCATTGAGCCGCAGCCGGCCGAGAAGATCGGCAAGATGAAGAAGTTGCGGAGAACTTTGTCGGAGAGTTTCAGCCGCATCGGTGAGTGGCGCGCTGCCCCGGGCACCCGGCCGGACGCCCCCGGCGCCTGCTCCTCCGCCCCGCGCTTCTGGCATCACCAAAGCGGCGACCACCCGGGGCTGGTGTAGAGTGCGCTGCGTGCGGACGGTGGAGGGAACAGTACCCGGACCTGGGGGTAGGGCGACAATGGGAAGGGGAGACACCCCTCTCCTTCAGGATTTAGGGGTTCATTTGTGGATGATCTTAAAGCCCACAATTTGAGTTCCCTCCCCTCACCACTAGCGCTCGGCTTTTGCGCCTGCGGTGGACAGGCGATGGGACGCCCAGGGCCCCGCTGTGCACGGGGCTGCGCGGCCGCCTGGGTCACTTGTTTTTTTTTTTTTTTTTTTCCGCGCAGGCTTCGCTCTGGGTGTTTAGTCAATAATTTAGCTTTGGAAATTGGTGAAACGTTGAGCTGTGCCTTCGTATTGTTTAACACATCCAACCTAAAGGGAAGTGGGACAGATACCTTGGGACCTTTTGTTCGGTACTTCGGGTCCTCGAAAGCGAGATTTGGCTGCTCTGTCCCGAGCTCTCTGAAATCTTTCCATTGCAGCAAATAAATGCGCTCAGTGAACTTGTCTGAACATTTAGGAATAAGTCCCCCGAACTTCTTACATTTACTACGTCTCCGGGGCTATTGTCTTTAAACCAACCAACCAACCAACTGATTCACAAATAAAAACCGACTGAGAAATGTTTAGGACATTTAAGAATAAATCCATGTCACAAGCTATATAACAGGGTGGCAGCACTATTATTTGGAGTGGGTTTGTTAGCTTTTTAGGGTGGGCCATAGAAAACCCCTTTTAACCTTAAGACGGCAGCTGCCTCCTCTAACATTAGAACTTTCATTTATGCAGGTAACTGTTTTCAGCAAGAAAATCCTGCAAGCACTAAAAATAACCCTTCGGATTCCCTAAGAAGCCTTCTAGCCTTTGTTTCACTTGTTTAACATGTCATCCATGTTAATGAAGGTGTTAATGGAAATTAAGCATAAGGTGCTTAATTCCTTAAAATAAACCTCGGGGGTGCATACGAGTATTGGAGTCATTCATCCATCCATTCCTGTAAAAAAATCATTATATAAGTGCACTGTAAAATATGCAAACTTTCTTCAAGTAAGAGAAAATATGGATCAAATTTTAGCCTAGTTTTCTTTGTTGTGATTTAAAATTTTCTATTGGTATACAGAATCTTTCCCAAAATGACTGTAAAGTTATGGTGTGAAACCAACATTTAATCCTGATTTTACTTATTGGATGGATTGGATATTTGCAGTTTCACTCTCACAAGTTAGGGATGCTTTTGAAGAGTTCCTACATGCAAATGAAGTTTGAAGCCAAGAAGAGTGTGAGAGAGCAAGGTGTTCAGTTGGTGTGCATTTTTAAGAAGGATGTTCAACCTGGGACCCAAAGCATCACAGAGGCGGGTTCTGGAGTCCATTAAGCCCTGTTCTAAAACACATTAACTGTATATTTACTAATGCTAATGACTCTGTTGGAGCCCTTCCAGTTTTGTGTTAAATAATTCATTGCAGTTGAATCTCAGTAAGAAACCAAGGACATTAATATAAAAATTCCTTATGTTTAAGCAATTTTAAGGTTTTGATCAACAATCAGTAAAATTTGGATTAACTACAATGCTGGCAAATGGGGTATTACAGTTAATTGGATTTTCTAGCTTACTGAGATTTAGTGATGTGAAACTCCTTTTGATTCCAACACTTGTTAAAATGTCTTCTAAGATCTAATAGATTTTATTTCCTCCTTTCAGGAACAGTATAGTGCAGTGAGCATAACTGATTATTTCTTGTATTGATGGAAGGTCATGATTCTGAAAAGCAAGTCACACTCTGGAATACTGTAAAAGGAGATAAAGAGGTTATGTGGTTACGATTGTATGTCAAACCCAAGACATACATGTGAAATGGGATTACAGAAAATCAATCTTTGTTATCTGTGTATTTTCTTTTTTTATTTTTTTTATTTTTTTTTTAATGTTTTATTTATTTCTAGGAGAGAGACAGTGTGAGCAGGGGAGGGTCAGAGAGAGAGGGAGTCACAGACTGAAACAGGCTCCAGGCTCTGAGCTGGCAGTCAGCACAGAGCCTGATGCGGGGCTCGAACCCACGAACTGCGAGATCATGACCTAAGCGAAAGTCGGACGCTTAACCGACTAAGCCACCCAGGCGCCCCATCTGTGTATTTTCTTAATGTTTTATTTGCAACATCAAAAAGCAATAATATGAATTTGATTATGTGAAGATTGTAAGGTGCTCGAGACTATGGGATGGAGGTTGTACTTTGGGATTATGGGGGTGCACAGATTAAGGGTGTGGGCTGAGTCAGACCACTGGAGATTTCCCATCCTGCCATGTGTAGCTGTGTGACCTTGGACAGGTCCCTCAACTTGTGAGCTTCAGGCTTTAGAAAAAAAGAATTAATATTTACTTATTTTTGAGACTGACAGGGACAGAGTGTGAATGGGGGAGGGGCAGAGAGAGATGGAGACACAGAATCTAAAGCAGGCTTCCGGCGCTGAGCTGTCAGCATAGAGCCTGACGTGGGGCTCAAACCCACAAACTGTGAGATCATGGCCTGAGCTGAAGTCGGACGCTTAACCGACTGAGCTGCCCAGGTGCCCCTAAGCTTCAGTTTTTCATGTGGAACTCAGTTTTGTTATTGGCACTTAGTGAAATAATGCATATGATGTCTTGTGCGGTATGTAGTGTAGACTCAGTAGATGTTCATAATATGTTATTATCATTATTGGTGATTACATCATATTGACATAATTGATTTTCTAGGTGGGAAGCAAGAGAAGGGCAGAAGTGGCTACTGACTTCACAGTATGAAAACAGGATGGATTTTGGAGTTAGTCTGGTCTGGATTTGAACTCTGTTTTCCCAGGTTGCTGTGTGCCTTGGTTAACTAGCAGAATATCCCTAAACCTCAGAGTCCACATGTACAAAATTTCTTAGGGTTGTTGTGAAGATTAAATCAGATAGAATACATAAAATATCTAGTGCAATATCTGTTACATGTGAAGATGAATAATGGGGGCTGTAATTATTCCTTCCAGTTTTCCTGTGTATCTGCCTCCCTCCTTTCTTCATTGGTACTTCATGAGGAGATCAAAGAGTGGTTTATTCTTGTTGAGTAATCCAGCATCTCTGTATATGCATTCCCTTTAACTGATCTATGATGGCTTTTGAAATAAACACACTGACTTCATTTTGCTTTTTTAGTATGATTCAAGAGTGTAGCTTGTTATATACAGTATCATTTAGTCATGAGAAGTTAATCACCTATAGAAAATGAGCACAACTTTTGAAAGTATGTAATATTCAGTTTATTATTAATAATAATCCTGACTATATAAAAGTGGCAACACTGATGTTTAATTCATCTACACATAAATGATCATACCAGCTTTGTCCACCCTGAATACAGCTGATCTGAGATTACTGTATTATATAAGGTCTAATAAAACACATTGACTTTCAAGCCATAGCACTCTAATTTATGTCATCTGCCAGGGAGTGACTGCAACATAGTTACGGCTCTTTTACAAGATGGGTGTAATTGAATTTCAAAGTTATCCACTGATTTCAGTGGGGAGTATTTATGGTTTTCTGCTAAATAATGTCAGTGTGTTCACTTACTTAGGAATTACTCTTGTTGCCCCACGTGTTTTTTTTTTTTTTTTAATTTTGGTTAACATAAAGAGAAATGGGAACTTAGTTGTTAAAAAGTTTATATTAAAATTCTTTTCCTCTTTTCTTTCCTTGTTTTTATTTTTGAAAGATAGCCAACGAGGAGGAATGCTTTCTGTAATATCTGGTACAAGATTAGGCAAACTCATTTCTTCTTATTCATTTGAATGCATTTCCTCACACTTGTTTGGATTAACTCATAGAGAAAGGTAGTTTATACTCTGTGATATTTGAGATGAAGCCCTTGTAAACCATTTCTTTAAAAGATGTAGTTTGTGGGAGAACTGAATGAAAGGAAGAGGCTATGGTTACACTGAATTTTGGGGTTTGTTACTTTGTGCTATCTGTGTGTAATGTAGAGTCCAGCTGTCATTTGATAAGTCCCTTCTTAAGGTTAAAGATTCAGACACAAAATTTAAATATAGTACCATGCCTTTTCCCAATATAGTTTCAAAAGATTTTAATTTGAAAACTATGAAATGGAATATATATCTGTGATCCTTTCATGATAGAAAATAGTGCCTTGTTTTCATATGCCAAAACTTTAGTGTGCCTCAAAAGATAAGAGACTATCTTTGGGCCTTTGAGGTAGAAATCATTAAGTCAAATAATTATTAAGTACCTCCTATGTGCTAGATACTGTGCTGACATTCAGTTTCAGCGGCCATTGTTACCAGTCCTCAAGGACTTTTAAGAGAAGACAAGCCAATGAAAGGGCATTGACAATATAGAGTGACAAATTTTACTAAGAAGATTAGCACAATTTGCTGTTGGAGAATGTAGGAGGGGCACCACTTTGGTCTTGGTGAGATCATGGAGAGCTTTCTAGAGGAAGCAGTGTTTGAGCAGGAACTAAAGAGAATATCTGATTATCTCAAATGACTCAATATATACATACCTTGTTGTTAACTCATAAAAGTGTAATACGCTTGCTATTCTGTGATATCTTTGAAGACAGTTGTGAGTTTACATTTATATGAATAATTAATGACAATCAGGGAATGTAATCAATAATGAGATGTGTGTGCTTCTTTAGGTCAGAGTTTATTCATCAATGACCTGATAAATATTTGGCAGAGACATATTTAATTGGCCTTTGTTGTTACTGTTAACTGCTGTTCAGGGCAAGGCTTCCATATTTATAAGAAACTATACAAAGTGTCAATCCACCAGTGAAGGGTTACAATGAAGCCATAGATTTTTTTGGTCTTAAAATGTTCTCCTCTAAGATATCTTGGGCTTGAGAATATAGTGCATGGGAGAGAATCTAGCTTTTCTGCTCCTTATATCTTAGAAAACACACCTGCAATTTCCTCTTCTATTTCTTTAATTTCTTTCTACCTCCAGACCCCACCCCTTTATCCAGAATGCTGAAGGAATTTGCAGGACTTAGGGGCAAGAAAGAAATAGTCCAGTTGGAATGTCAATGACATTTTAGTTTCCTGCTTTCTTCATCTCTCAGCCTTGAGAGTCTTCATTCTGTGTTTGCAGTTACCCAAGGGATAGTATCAACTGTAGTTCTTACTGGATGCTTTGCTTAAGGAAACCCATGACTAAATATCCAGAACTTTTATCATGCCCAAAGTAAAGAAAATATAGAAAGTTTGTACTGTGATTTATAAGCTTGATGCTTTAGCTTTGCATTTTGCATGACAGCCACATAATTTTTCATTAAGTTTTGTTAAATGAGTTAGGTATATGTCCGTACAATGATTGACTTTGTATTTGAAATCAATGAGCTAATCATTTCTTATTAGAAAATTTTTCTTAGATGGAACAACTTGTCTATATTTATGTAGGTCACTAATATTTTATCTTGGAATCACTACTCAAGTATATTAATTAGAAGATATGCCTTAGGTTTGAGGGAGTGAGGATGGGAGTTTAGTAACATTGTTGGCTGATATTTAAAGAAAACCTAGATTAGAAATTTTACATTCTGAGTTAAAATGAAGTCATTAACAGTCATAGAGGCTCATAACTTTCTATCAAAATAGCTTATTTTAGAGTTAATATAGGTTAAAGCAAATACATAATAAAATGTGTGTAAGTAATTAAATGCAAGATAAGCCATTTGAGATTGGGACAAAGGACTGTCTTTTTATTTTTCATTCAGAAGTAGTTGTCCTCTAATAAAGACAGTAGAGAAATTTGGTACAGATCAGCTTCTTAGGTAAAAAGGAAAACTAAGAACTAAACTTTCAGAAATATTTTATTTCCCTCAATCTACCCTCACCCCCCCCTTAACTCACCACAACAACTACATACTTCCTGATGTTTAAAAGGACAAGTCTATGATATGAAACAGAAAATATCCTTTTCAAGATTGTTACATTATATATAATATAAGCTCTGATATGGTAGCCTCCGTTTAAGCATATGACTTCTGTCAGAGATTAATTGCCAACATAATTTGTTTTCCATTGCTTCTGTCATAACATAACTTTACAAGTAAGAGCTACACAAGTGCTACTGTCCTGACTAGAACTGTTTGGTATAGACCATAAACACCTATGCACAATTCTATAAATTGGAAACATTTCTCCAGCTAGTGGTTTCAGCTAAATTAGCTCCTTTGTAGGAAACATTCTAAGTAATTGTAGGATTTAAAGAACTATGGTGTTTGCCAACATGCATGAAACACTTCTCTTTCTCCTTAGAGTAATAGAATGCCATTTTGAAGCCATGCATATTTAAATAAGTTTTAAGCATTTGCTAACTCCCATACAACACTCTGAATGCATTTTTTCCTTTGGTGATACTTCGTTATAAAATTGATCATGTTGAAATGTTTGAATTATGTCTCTGCAGTGCTTAGTTTAACATGCTTAGTCTTTCATTACCGTTTTTAAACTTCTCTCAGTATGGGAATCTCATTCAGGGCAGTGTGCAGAGTGGGCGTCATCTTGACAATTGGTTCCGGAGGACCACACACCATGCATCAGGACATATAGAAAAACCTGAAGTTGAAGGAAATTTCTTTAAGATTGCTTTTTGATTCTTTCATACTTTTCATTAAAACGTTTTCCTACTAAAGAAGAGATGGGGAAAGATATGCATACTTCTTTTCCATACTTGGGAGGATAGTCCATTTACATATTTATGAAAGTGCCTTACAAAGAAGCATGCTGTGCAATTCTCTGTCTCATTTGTAGTTTTCCTATTTGTATCATAACATTGTTATTCAGGTTGGGGTACAGTTTTACTTTCTGAAATTAAGACACCATACTGCTTTGTTTTCTTTGTTTTCTAGAACTTAGTCTCCTTGAGATGTTTCACAATAACTTCTTCCTTTCCCTTTTTATTTTATAGCTTTGAAGAAAGACGACACCACTTTTGATGAGGTAGGTTAAATTTCTTTATCATATGTTGGATGTATTTAATTACTGCCGGGTACGCTTAATAGGTGCCAACTTCATACTTCAGAAACAAAAAAACATGCCTTAAAAAAGGAGATGACATCTCTGTAGTTATTATATTATTTTTCAACTTTAAGTAATTATTTGAATGAGTTTTGGTGGTGGTCAACAGAAATATGTCTTTTTAAATTAACAAAAGATACCCCAAGGCCTTTGTGTTATTGCCCCCTTCATGGTGGTAGTGCTGGCAAAGCACATTGTGAGGTGTGTGCTTAGGGCGAGTCCAGAGTAGTTGGTAAGTTGGGCACCCCGGCTCCCTGCAGCTCTCCACTGAGTCAATGTGATGGGATGTTGACGCCACATATTGTCTGTCAGACTCCCAAAGGAGGAGCTGACTTTCCTGTTCTAGTTTTCCTATCCTTTGTGTATCAGATCTGTCTTTACCTACTTGATACAAAGTAGCAAAAAAAGCCTGTTCTAAGAGGGCAGGGGGTCCATATGTAATTAATAGCATTCTGTATGTGATTTTTAAATTGTACTCTTTCCCAAGTTTTTCGTAGTATCAGAGAGGGACTCACCAGAGAGAGTGTGTTTACAAAATATTCTCAAGAGTGCTATAGAGTGATGTGTTTCATTGTCACCATCTAAAGCCACAGTAATTGATCTGTGTTGTCAACTGGGCCATGTTGTGTGTGTGTAGTGGGTCTATATATGAACACAGAAGTATATACACAGTGTGCTTATCCTGCAGCCTAATGAAGCAATGATTAGTTTGGTTGTGGTTGTTTGATTTAACAGTTGCAGTTTCTGTGAAATATGCTACCTGTCCTCCCTCTGCAGTACTGCTTCAGAAAAGTGAGGACATTTGTGCTCATGGAAATCCCCTCGGCTATGTGGTTGGCTGTGGTGCAGGGCAGGACCACTCGGAGAACCTGCTCCAGATTGGGATTTCTGGATGGAGCCAGTGACATTTGGCTCTCACGGTCTGCCTCTTTGTCTGTTGCACCTGTTCTTTTTTCCTGGGGCCCAGCTCTACAAAGCCACATGTCTCTGGACTACAAAACAACTTTCCCTCCTAGCGTTCCTGAAACATCCTGTAAAACTTAATTATTCTAGACCTGAAGCAATAGAGAAATATTTCCTTCCCCATCTATACTAGGCAATAATGATGTTCTCCAAACCTGTATTTCTGGAATTTCTACAGTATTATGGAGATGTTTTTAGGGGAGTATTTTCTTCTCAGAAGAAATCACTGTGAGAATACTGGGTACCTTTTCTCTTTTTTTTAAAGAAAAGTCTCCCCTCTAATTATGGAGGTAATTTATACTTACATAAAAGAAAAAAATAAGGAAAAGGAGAAAAATCTCCCAATCCTATTACCTAGCTACAACCACTGTTGAATGTGCTTGCTTCTTTCCCTATGTTTAGAAACAAAAAACGTAAGCCATATATTATATGCTACCTTTTTTCTTTTAACTCAAAATGTGTATTTTACCATGTTTTTACAGATGACTCCTAATTGTTATTAGGAATTTGAAAAACCTCCTGTTTAGTTTAAATGCGATTGTTAATAATTGTATGTTATTTGTCATGTGGTTGTGAGATTAGCTTTCCAAAAAATCTGAGGCTGGAGCCTAGATGAAAGTTGAGGATATGTATATCAAGGCGGTAACTACCCACCCTCCTTTACCTGGAAACCTTTGCACAAAGGTCTGGATTTTCTAATTTGGGGCAAAATTACTTTACGCTTAAATTATGCTTTTACAAAGCATCTTCCTTCCTCTTATAAAAGATTGGTCAAAAAACTCAAATTAGTAAGTCACAGAATGGTACACCTGGAAGAGATGTTGGAAATCATGTGACCAACTTCATCATTTCAGGATGAAGAAATTGAGATCCAGAGGGGTCCAGGAATTTCCAGTTAATTACAGGAAGTACTGGGTCAGGCTTCTGGGAGATGGTAGTAGTAAAGGCATGCCTAGGTGTAAACCCTAACTCAACTACCCTTTCAGGGGCAATTGACTTACTTTTTCCAAACGTTTAATAAGTTAGAGATGCTTATCTCTCTCCTAAGAGTGCTGTGAAGATTAAATAAGTTAAGTATATGAAGGTTTCAGAATAGTGATGGGCACACAGTAAATGTTTCATAGTTGGTATTCTCATTGCCCTTGTCTTTGTCATCATCATCATCATCATCATCCTTTTCTTCACTGATGCTCTCATCATGACATCACCTTCTGTATTTGGAAGGGCTACAAGGAGGAAGGAAAGATTTAGTTTGAAATTAAGAATTAGGGCTATGAGGAGAGTTACTTTCAGATATTCCTCCACAATACCATATGAGTCTTCATGTGATGATTTACATATTAAAACTGTGAAAATATTGTTTGAAACCCACAAGTTTTAAGATTCCATGAGAGGATGACTACATTCAGCTTTGTAATTCCTTGTGTGTCTTGTACATGGTAAGCATTCAGTAAATATCTGTTGAAGGTGAGTAAATATCTATTGCCAATAAGGAGAGAGAATGTTGGACCGAGTGTCAGACAATGTGGATTCTCCTTTGCCAGTTTCTAGCCATTGAATTTTCTCATTTGTAAAGCCAGTCAGAGGATCATCTTCAAGTTGCTTTTTGTCTTTAAAATTTTTTAAATATTTACTCATTCTTGAGAGACAGAGCGCATGTGCGCAAGTGCGTGTGCAGGTGGGGGTGGGGCAGAGGAGACAGAATCTAAAGCAGGCTCCAGGCTCTGAGCTGTCCACACAGAGCTGTACATGGGGCTCAAACCATGAGATCGTGACCTGAACAGATGTCGGATGCTTAACTCACTGAGCCACTCAGGCAGCCCATCTATCTTTAAATGTAATATAAAATCCTACATTACAGTCAACGTGCACTTACAGTTTTACAAAGATCCCAGAAAGGAGCACTGCATTTGTGAGCAAATACACAGGAAGTCACCAAGTTCTTCTATGATCATTTTCAGACTACAGTGTTAGAAGTTTTCTTGAACTCCCTTTCCTTTGGCAGTTGGGGGAGTTCTGTGTTGGAATTTAGTTAAGATTCGAGTCTTGAAACCTGGGTACTGGGTCACCTTTTTAGATATACATCAAGGTGTGGCATCTCTCTTCCTACTCAGTATTTATGAAGTAGAGGGCTCCTTACCTCAAGTAGTGGCCTCCTCCAGAATGCCTGGAACTGGAGTTTAGTTGCTATTCTCTGATTCCTA
Organism: Hyaena hyaena; assembly: GCF_003009895.1. Taxonomy (NCBI): domain Eukaryota; kingdom Metazoa; phylum Chordata; class Mammalia; order Carnivora; family Hyaenidae; genus Hyaena; species Hyaena hyaena. The sequence goes on along the minus strand of NW_024080990.1, from coordinate 945,790 downwards.
GAGTATTTCTCTAGGGTGTGTGTAAATGTTTGACCTTGAACAGAGGAGAAAAAGATGTGGACCTATTTGAAAGACTTATTATTCTTTCATTCTTCAATAGGCTGAAATGCCATGACTGCAGATTTTTTTTTTTTTTTCCCTGAGAGAGAAAGAGAGAGACAGCGTGAGCAGGGGAGGGTCAGAGAGAGAGGGAAACACAGAATCTGAAACAGGCTCGGGGCTCTGAGGTAGCTGTCAGCACAGAGCCTGATATGGGGCTCGAACCCATGAACTGTGAGATCATGACCTGAGCCGAAGTCGGATGCTTAACCAACTGAGCCACCCAGGTGCCCCAGCAGATTTTTTTTTTTTTTAATAAGCATCCTGGAATTATATTCATGAATGGTGTGCTAATGCTTGTTGTAGAGAGAGAATGAGACACTTTGGAAGTTAAGTACTGAGGGATGTTTACAGTAGGTAATTTTGTTGGAATAGGAAATTTTGTTGAAGCCCATCATATTTGGAGAGATGATCATTTTGCCCTTCATTCATTGTATGTTGGGGCCTTGATTAAAATATGAAGCATTTTTGTTCTGTAGGTTTAATCTGTATCTTTGATGTGGATAGACTAACCATTTATAAGGATAGCCTTATATCTTTATATATATAAAGCTGCAGATCTTTCTAAATTCTTTCTCATCTTTTTGTCCCCAGTAGATGTCTTAGGCCGTGTCTCCTGGGTAGCCTCATTTTCCCTGTGCCAGTGAGTAATAGCTATACTATGACTTCAGGGAAGTTTTGAATATTATTTTTTTAACTAGTAATTTGTTTCAAAATGATATCTAAAATATAAACGATCAGAAAATACAGTTAATCTCCCCCAGTGTAAAAGTACTATGTATAAGTCCTTTTGAACTTTGGAAGGAAAAAGTTATAAGTAAGTATAAATATGTGTGCATAGAAAGGGTTGGAAATGTCTAAAGCCACAGCAATTCGTGAATTGTTCTCATGTGTAAATTATAAAGGTTAAATTGTGTAGTTTTAGTTATGCTTCATGCCTCTGTTATTTTAGCTCAAATGAGTTGCCAGAACAAAGTGTTGACTATGCTTGGCTCTTTAGTAAGAAATAAAAAAATTCTAGTGGTAGAAATAAACCTTTGAAATGCGAAGTGATTTGTTTGTTTATCATATATAATCCAGATAATTAAGCACTTTTTTGGGGGAGGGGAATTGGTCATTTACGAGTTTCCTAATTTTCTGTGCTTTGGTTGGTCAGTTGTTTCATGTTTGTGAAGTAGAAAGGGCTGCCAACACATATTTTGGCATTTTCCAGCTATTTTATGTTTGTATCCTGAGGAAACGTGTACAAAGTGTATAAAATGTCTTAAATTTTTACGTCTGATCGGTAACTTCCTTAGGTACATTTTTATAGGTTAACTTGCATCCTCTCTGCTTAATATAGTAATTTTGTGACATAGATGGGGGTCATATGCATTGACCTCTGCTTCTAGCCCATTCCCCCGTTTGTTATTTTGTATAAAGATATAACTAATACTGGAGATGTAAACACAGCAGTGATTTTTCTTAGAATCAGATGCTGGGGATCAAGTACAAATATGATTTGGGGATACTCCTGGTTGTTATTTTTCCATGCATTGAGGGTGGTGGGAGCTGTTGCAATTTTCTTCTCCACCTAACTACCATCATGGTCCGAGGTCCCTGTGTCTGTGTGAATAATGTATACATTGTATACAGCTGTCTAGCTTCGGACTTTCCTGACTTCCTCACCTAACTATTAAATCCCAGTAACCACGATTCTTTGTTAGCTTCCTCCCTCCTGCTGCACTTCTTCTGTGTCTTCTTTGCAGGACTCCCTGTTTCTAGACCACCCCTTCTCAGCCAACCCTATCCCATTCTTCCAGCCCACAACCCATCCCCCTCCTGTTTCCTCCTCTGTTCACTCACGGTACATCAGTCCCTTGCCAGTATCCTCAGTGGCTGTATCCCTTTGTGTTTTGCTTGTAATCTGCTCCGCCAGCCCTCGATTTTGACCTGGCATCTTTTCCCCCTCTGCCCACCAGCTGCCAAGAGCTGCTTGAGGAAACCACTCTGTAAATAAATTTATCATTTCTGGCCTTAGCTAGAACCCAAGGCAACTGTGCACAGTTTTGCCCTGTGTGGCTGGCCTGTTTCCTGCTGAAACCTTTCCATTTCCCTCAGTTCTTCTAGCTACCCTCCTGCACCCCTCCTTCCTTTTGTAGATGACTTTCTCTCTGTGTTAGTTTGCTAGAGTTGTCATAGAAAAGTCCCACAGACTGGGTGGCTTGAACAACAGAAGTGTATTGTCTCATAGTTCTGAAGACCAGAAATGTGCAATCAAAGTGTGGGCAAAGTTGGTTCCTTTCAAAGGCTGTTCCTGAGGGAAGGATATGTTCTAGGCCTCTCCCTTTAGTTTGTAGATGGTCTTCTCCTTGTGTCTTCACATCACCTTTTCTTAATGAGTGTCTATGTTTCTGACTTTTCCCTTTTAATAAGGACATTGGCCTTTTTGAGTTAGGGGCCCACCCCACTCCAGCATGACCTCATTTTAATTTCAGTAATTACATCTGCGCTGACCCTGTTTCCTAATAAGATCCCATTTGGAGATCGAGGGTGGGGGGGGTGTTTAAGAAAAATTTTTGTTGTACACAATCCAAAACTTATAACACCCTCCAACTTACTACAACACTTAATATTATTAGGTGTCAGCCCCTTCCCTGTGCGTGTACCTTCATTTGCTCCAATTTTACTTCCTTTTTTCTAGCTTCAGAGAATGTGACTGTTCTCCTATTCTAGGTTAGTTCCTTCTCCTTTCTTCTTCATTCCTTTCCCTACCTTCCCTCCAAAACCTGTGCAATCAATTCTTTCTTTCCTTATCTACTCATTCTTTCTTATTCTGCTCTTCCTTCATACAGGTGTTTTGCCCTAGGCTCTGTGCTCAGTTAAGCCTTCTCCCTCTCTTCTGTGCTAATGGAAGCCCTCTGTCCACTGTGATTATTTTTTTCATGCTCTCCTTGAGCAGTATGTCTATTTTTTCTTTTTGACTATTCCCTTATTATACTGACATGAGTGTGGCTGACCCTGCTTTCTCTTCTGAACCCTGTACCCAGATATGCAGCTGCTCATTTGATGTTTCTGCCCCTTTATCTCCTAGTCATCTCAGTCTCTGCACATACCAAGTACTCCTCAGCCTGTGCCTTTTCCCTTTGTTATTGTAGTGATTTTCCAAGGCAGAAGCAACCTGACACTATCCTAAGCTTCCCCTCAAGCCCCTCATGCTGGCATTGGTTTGGTCCTCAATGCCTGCTGCCATTTCCCTTCCCACTGATGAAGCAGGCCCACACTTCAGCTTCATCCTCTCTTGCCTGGACGTGCAGTCATCTTACTGGCTTCCCTGCCTACAACTTGCCTCCTGTTCCAACAGAATGACAGATCTGAAATACAAATCATGCTTTTCTCTTGCTTAATACTTTAAAGCTCCCTGTTAGCTGTAGGTTCAAGTCCAGACTTAACTTGGCCTTCAAGGACTTCCATGATCTGTCTCTTGCCCACCTTCCCACCCTCATCAGTCATCTCTGATTTTCTTGCCTTCATTATCATTCCAGCTGCCACCGTATCAGTTCAGGACTTTATCACTGTTACCTTTTTTATCCTAATAATCTCTTAATTGGTCTCACTTTTCCATCTCTCACTCTTCTGCTCCAGCCTTCCTCATATTTCTTTCTTGTCATGTTTTCTTATTCAAAGATTTGTGCAGGAAATGGTTGTTGATGTCTGTTTTATTAGGCTCTGCATATGCTCTGACCTGAACTCTCAATCTCATCAGTCTTACAGAATTTAATCCCACTGACAAGCATATCTTGACTGGCTCCTATCATCTCACAGTATTGGGTCTAGGCACAAATTCAACCTCACTCTCTTTATAGTAAGATTTATTATTACTTTATATCCTGTTTTATTTTCACCATGGTCATGTCTGACATCCCTGGGTGACATGAACCTGTCCCATGCAAAAAGTCTAGAAATATACAGACTTTTCTCAGGTTATGCCAGTAATCTGATACGTAGTTGTTTTTCAAATGCAACATTTGAAAAAGAACCATCTGAAAAAGAACCTCACTTCCTCCTTTATTCTATCATTGGAATTTAATTGAGATTTTTGAGTTCTTAAAACTTTCTGTGCTTTAGTTTTTCCTTTCTATAAATGTTTGATCACATTTACGGTCTCCCTAATTATGGTACACATAATTACAGTAATTATGTCTAGTCCCAGACAGTGGCTAGAATGTCTGGGTAGTCGTGTAAAAATTCAGAGAGGAAGTACATGTCACAAAATGTAAAATGTATGACATTTGGGAGAATTAGTCACTTCCATATTCTTAATTCCCAAAAGACAGAATGTTACAGAAGTTGAAAGCATGAGTAGGGTTTCTCTTAGTGAGCATTCTGCCTCCTGATGGCAGACCCATTAACTGGTAGGAAGTCTCTCCTTGAAGGGCGGTTGGTGTTCCCTTATGGGGTGTGCTTTGACTTGCACATTTGAATTCATTTGTAGAAAGCTGGCTTTTGGTGTAGGGAGTTTTTAAAAATTAAAAAAAAAAATACAACCTAAGTACTTATGATATTCTTCAAGAACAAAATGGGCCCAGCTACAGGGAATCTGTTATACTCACTTTCCTTCTGACTGAAATTTGAACCACTCATTTATAATCTACAAATCCTTGGGGTGCCTGGGTGGCTCAGTCAGTTAAGTGTTAGACTTCGGCTCAGGTCATGATCTCACAGTTAGTGGGTTTGAGTCCCTTATCAGGCTCTGTGCGGACAGCTCAGAGCCTGGATCCTGTTTCGGATTCTGTGTTTCCCTCTCTCTCTGCTCCTCTCCCGCTTACACTCAGTCTTTCAAAAATAAATAAACATTACATTTAAAAAATATATATATAATCTACAAATCCTTAAATGTCTTGGTTGCATTTTAGATGGCCTCTTAATTTAGGCAAAATAATAATAATTGAAATCAGCTAAACCAAGGGGTCAAGGTTTTCAGAGGACTGGAATCATGTGGAGTGTGCTGACCTCTAGATCAATGTGACAGACTTACCTTCATTAAATTTTTTATATTCTAAAACACACTTAACTCTTCTTATTCTCTGTGTCATAAAATTTACAAAAGGTTTAATTACAAAAAATTGGAACCAACAAATTGCTCTCCATTTTGCCAGCTCGATTCCTCCAGGATGCACCAATGTCAGGTTTCTTGAAGGAGCTCTCTCACTGTGTAAAGATAATAATTGAAGAAATATTCAGTTTTTCCTTCTGAACCTATTTTAGTTATAGTTATATAAAGTTGGTTCTGGTTATTCTTTCAAATTATTGTTTAGTTTTTAAGTTTTCTTTTTTTTTCTTTTCTCTCTCTCTCTCCCTCCTTTCTCTCCCCCCCATCCCTTTCTTTTCTTTTTTTTAAGCATATGAGTCTGGGGATTTTCTTTAAGTTATTTTTTCATATGATCTAAAAATATGGTAGTAGTCTGTACTACAGTGTCTTGGGCAACATTATGTACTTAATTTTTAAATGATGTGATTAATAGTTTTGTGTGTGTGTGTGTGTGTGTATGTAAATCTTTCTAAATAGCTACTCTAAATTCTAAATTTCATATTAAGTGTTATAGGCATGGGTAAGGAAGATGTAGGCAAAACATTTTTAAGGCTTTTATGACTAAAGTAAAAAAAAATTTTAGCATATAATTGTATACTCAGTCTAAATTATGTCAGATAGAGTACTTATTTGACTTTTCACTGATACACATTTTTCTTAGCTGACAAATCAGACTTGTGAATATTAAAAGAGACTTGGAATTGAAGAGAGCCTTGGAGTCTTGGAGTGACCATTTCCATGTACTTATTTGTGTTTTCTCATTCTAAGGATACTCTTCATGTGAGATGTCTGTAAAGTGTGATGTCTAGAAGGTATCTACATGTTCAGTGTATGGGAATCAGCATTCTACTCTAGCTGACCGCAACATGTTGCAATTCTGTGTTCTTATCAGCTGAAATGTCAAAGTAAGCAAACAGTTTCCTTTAAAAAAAAATGTAGAACAGATTGATGTCATCCTCTCAATTGTTTTTTTTTTTTTTTTTTTTTTGATGTATTTTCTTGAGTGGGAAAGAAAGGGGCTGCGAGTTGCAACTAGAGCGCCAGGAATTCATCATATTCCAGAGTTTGCCCATGGGAATGTGCCATGTTACCCATGATGCTTGTCTTGGTGGATACAAATTAGTCTGTTCCTCTAGATTGTTTCATGCCTTAAAGCTGAGCTATGACTATGAGTTACTTCAGAGCATTAGTTGTTCTATTTTAAAGGATTTTCAAAAAAAGAAGATTGTACCGGCTCTATAGAACAGTGATGAGTGTGGATTGTGAATTTCTAAAAGCTTCCTAAAGATTTCAGTGCACTTTCCTTACCCAAATCACACGCTTTGAGACAACTGCTGTTGCAGTTACCCAGGGTTATTTTTTGAGAGTATATCATTTCCCACAGGTGTGTTAAGATGATGACAATAATTGAGAGCCACTTTTCTGAAATATCTATTATTGAACTATTAGAAGGGAGTTGAAGATGGACCTTGGTGTAGTCACATGCAATCTGAATTTTTTTAAAGAGCTCTTGGTTTTAGATCATGCATCCAGACTTTTGGCTCAGAAAATATAGTCTTGGTTCTACAATTGTGTATTTTTTTAATATTTCAATATTCTAGATATTTTAGCTAAAAGAAAACTAAGACAGGAATCAAGCATTTTTTAACGAGGAAGGGGCTAACATTTTCTGTAACATTTCTGTAACAGAAAAATGAATAAGAAGTTGCAGTTATTTTTTTTCAACTTTAATGAAAATTTCATTAATTAAAAAATTAAAGATAAAGAAGAGATAAGATTGAGATAAAATTGAGTGTTAGTAATAGTCATTCAAGGCATGAGTTACATTTTCTGTGTTGTAGGAGTTCATTTATTTAAATCCTTTTTAGTTGTGTAGTTCTCTTTACGTTGTCTTCAAATGAAATGATGGAGAATGATCTGCAGTGCTTGATTCTCTACTTGTAAAAGAGAGACTATTTAATTTTATAAATGAGCATCCTTGGGTCATTAGATATTGGGGTTCAGGTGTGCCAGAGGCTTGGTAACATATGGCCTGTCCCTTGATGCCCCAATTGAGCTCAGAACTTCCCCCAAGAGGTTTGCATTACTTTATCTAAACAATGTGCTATATGTGCAACATAAAAGGTGCTTTAGTCACAAAAGGAAGAAATAAATATATACTTTGCAAGATATGGTGGTTTGCCTTTACGTTAATTTCTCTACAGTTACTAGAACGTGAAAATCTTAAAGCTTATATTAATGAAATTAATTGGATGACCATCACTTTGGGTGATTCGGTTTTAGTAGCTACAATATTTCCTTTATTTTCCTTATATTTTCTTATATATACATTTTGCTCCCTTTGTAGTTTTTTTAAGGCGATATGGGCATATTGAACTCACCTTAGATTTTTTCAGCTTCAGGATATTTCCTTTGTATCGTGGTTATATATTTTTCACTGAATAATTTTAATACTTGCTATAAGAAAATAATTATGCTCATTGCAGACAATTTCTTAAATATTAAAAAGCATAAAATAAAACTTACAGTGTTGAATGAAAATAACCATTGTATATAGAGTATGATTTCAGCTTTGTGAAATATACATATTCCTGTATGGAGGAAACATCTGAAAAAAGAAAATACAACAAAAAGGTAATATGGAAATAGAGGTTTATTGAAGTTGTGACTTGCTCAAAGCTCCTCATCTAAACATGGGTTTAATCCATGATTGCAACCCAGTCTCTCTGACTCTAGTGTGTACTTAGCATTTTACTGGGTTGCTTTCCAGGAGAAGGGAGAAACAATACACAGGCACTCTGGGTGTGGTATGTGGCTTATAGATGGGGAAGGAACCCAAAGTTCTTACAAAGATGCAACTGATGTTTGGTAGTAATTCTAACAGATGAATGATTTTCCTAGTAAGGAATAAAAGCATGTAAACTTAAAAGGTTCCTGCAGTAGATCTGTGTCATTTTTGAGCTATGTCACACTGATTTTGGAAACTGAGGTCTAGGAAGATTAAATAAGTTGCTGAAGAGAAATATTGTTAGTGTGAGATCAGGATCTCTTATCTGAATTATTTGTTGCATTTTTGCTTTTAGTTTCAAGGTTATGTTAAAACTGCGCTTGTATTTCCATTTTTTTAAAAAAATGTTTTATTTATTTCTAGGAGAGAGAGACAGCATGAACAGGGGAGGGTCAGAGAGAGAGGGAGTCACAGACTGAAACAGGCTCCAGGCTCCGAGCTGGCAGTCAGCACAGAGCCCGACGCGGGGCTCGAACCCACGAACCGCGAGATCATGACCCAAGTGAAAGTCGGACGCTTAACCGACTAAGCCACCCAGGCACCCCTGTATTTCCATTTTTATCTGGATTTGGGGAGGGGGATTGGATGGAATTATTTGAGATATAAATATACTTGATCATTTTGGTAGTAATAGTTTAATACAGCTTTCCAGCTAGATATTCGGGCTCTATAGACACTTTAGTCTATGAAAGAGTGATGATTGGATGAGGTACTATGGATCACCAGCTTGTCTGTAGATTGGTTCCAGCCGGGAGGCATTATGAGCTCGATGCTGGTATGTGTTTTAACTAGCACATTCAGAAAACAGTGTCAGATCTTCTAATGGGTATAAAATTGCCTTCTTGAACAGGGTAAGTAGTTAATATTAAGCAGAAAATGTCAGATGATAAACTCAATTCTTTTTCTTCAAATCCTGATTATATACATGCTTGTGCAGGTGAAGCAACTCTTGCTTTATTTGTATTTCATATTGTGACAACCAGTCTTTGTGAAGATTGAAGACATAGCTGAAAAAGCCAGCTATTTTTAATATTTACATCTTAGCCAGAGAAAGAAAGATTTTAAGTGGGCAGAGAGAGAGATTGAATACTTTGAATTCCTTTTTATTGGTAACCTGAGAGCTGAGAACAGAAACAGACCCATTTTTTCTTTCTTTTTTCCTATACTTCTAACATCACTGGGGATTTTTCCTTCTTTCCTTCCCCACCCCCCGCCTGAGATTGCCTGGTCTTGGTCAGGACAGTTAGCTCCATCTTGTCTAAAGCAAATAGTTCAGCCACCAAGCAACCATGCTTCTTTCTCCCTGAGCCCTTTGGTAGCCTGGGCAGTGGGTCCAGGCTGTCGGTGACCTTTTGGCCGCTTGTGCCATCCTTCCCAGCTGTGACAGGCACTATTGTTTTTCTGGTTCATGACTGGTGAATGCGGGCAAGGGAAGAAGAGCAAAGCAACAGGCAGAGATGCTGATGTTGGATAGTGATTGGCCTCAGCTCTACAATTACCCGGATTATGACCCCCACTGCATTTCGTGGACTAGTTCTGGCACATGTATCGTTTGATTTACATGGTCTTCTTTATTTACTGCCAATTGAATAGGGAAGACTTGAGGGCAGACACATATAAAGTAATTTTAGATTCTTCTCTGACACATTGGGCTCAGAAGTAGGAGAATTTGTGCCTTTTTATTGTTTTCTTTTTCTTTTTGATGAGAAGGATCAGGGAAGTGAAAATATCAAGAGCAGAATCAGTTTGCCAGTCACCAAGCTCATTAAAGTTAATATTTACTTTAAAAATGAATGTATTTGCCAGCCCTTCCTGCCGTCTGTTTGGGGAGCATTTAACTTCCATGGGAGAGCCTCTGTCTAATTTCCACTTCCACCTGGGCATTTCGTCTCTGAGGCCAGTGGCAGGTATGATACGCTGCCGATCTTGGTTGTAACACCTATTTTTTTTTTTTTATTTCTAAATACATTTATTTTGAGAGTAAAGGAAGGTAAAAAAATGAAGCTGTCAGGTTTTTCCCTGTTTCTCTGTGTTTACTGCTCAATCTTGTTAAACTTACTTTTTTAGTAACTCAGCTGACACTTTTGGAGATTTATGAAAACTGGAAATTTGATTGAAATGTAGACTGGAAACTCAAAAGATTACATTTACTTTTTTATTTTTATGGTTCTTAATTGTAACACTTATATTTTTACATGTAAAATAATACCTGGTTGTTAACAAAAAGATAAAAAATTACAGATGATATAAAATAATTGAAAATTTAGAAAAATTAAATTTCATTTTACTTTTTAAAAATCTTAAAAAGTTTATTTATTTATTTTGAGAGAGCATGATCAGGGTAGGGGCAGAGAAAAAGAGAGAGAGACAGAATCCCAAGCAAACCCCACACTGTCAGTGCAGAGCCTGACACAGGGCTGAGAGACCATGACCTGAACCGAAATCAAGAGTCAGATGCTTACCCAACTGAGACACTGACTCAGCTACCCAGGCACCCTGAAAAATTTTATATTTGGTAAAAAATGTTTTTTTCAATACCTTTAAAAGAATATCCTTTTCAGATTACCTTTTATTTCTGTGTAGGAACATGGTTTGTCCTTCTACTGTTCAGGTTTTTTTTCTTTTTTAAATAAAGATTTCTTCACAAAGTACATTATTGTAGTTTTTAAATCTTTGTGCCTTGATTTTTTTCATTTGTCTTTAATGTTATTTCTAGACATCGCCTAAAAATAATTGCTAATCAAGAATGAGAATTGATTTTTATTGTTCTTGTTCCTGTAGAATTTTATATATTTTCTGTTTTGCTATTTTACTAAACACTATTGGTTCCAGTATTTTTCAGGGTTTCCTTTGGGTTTTCTAGGTATATAATCATGTCATCTGCAAACGATTTTTTAATCTTCCTTTCTTGTATTAGTTCTTTTCTCCTGATGCTTGTAAGTTTGTAAATGAAAGCTGTTATTTTTCTGTAGGTCTCAGTTGAGTGTTTTTCAACATAAAAAATTTTAATGAACATAAAATATTGATTATTTCAACTTCTCTAGACATTTAATAACCAAAAGGTAGAGTAAGTTTCGTTGCTGAGTTTTTAAAGCATTCTGTGTCAGAGGGAACTGATGATTAGGTTGAATTATTTGAAGGTTGTTTTGAGAAATGTTAAAATTTATGTTAAAAAAAAGAGATACTATATGCCTCTTTAGTATCTTTTTGACATGCCTTTGCTCTTAAAAATCTGTATAGTAAATATTTCTGTGGTGAAACCCATAAGTGTGTCCTGCAAGATGGTGCAATTAGTGCATAGTATTTTTATCTAGTCAGAAACCTGAAAAATGTTTATGAACTTTTAGTGGAAGCCCTACCACCATTTCGAGGATCAGCGAGAATCAACGGTTTGGAGATGAGTCACAGGAATTACTGATTCAGTGCTTGATGGCCTGGGTATTTTTCTTTGAGAGTTATTTTATTTTCGAGTGATTAACTGATTGGCGCTGTTTGTTTGTGGTTGTGCTCTGTTCTCCCGGGCTGTGAAGCCACGCCTCTCCACTCTGCGCTCCCTCTGAGGATGGTGAGTAGGGATCACCGGAAGAGGGGCTTTGGGCTCTTGCTCTGTCATCTTCCAGCTGGGTTGTTCTCTTCCCGCTACAGATGATCTAAGGTGCCTCCTTTTCCTTCACTGTATGACAAGGATCATAATCTCTACCTGGTGGAGTTATTGTGAAGATTAATCAGATAATGACTATAAATTCTTTAACAGATCTTGGCACATAGCAGGCAGTCTTCTTCATAGAACTCAATTGTGCCACTCACGGCTTCCATCACATGCAGTGACATCTCTGTCATCCTTCTTTCCTCTCGAGTAGAGGGTCACATGGTGCCTGCTTAGCTTTATCATGAAACACCAGTGATCTAATTTTGGGAACCTCCTCATTTTAAAGATGGAGAAACTGAAACTTTAAGTCCAAACTTAGGCTTCATCCTGCCACTGTTCCCTTTGTCCTCTACCATAGCGGCCTTGCCATGACCATGTGCTGACTGGATCTGGCAGAAAGGAATCTCTCCTGGTGGGGTTTGTCAACCAGATGGGGTTTGGCAGATAGGATTTTATATCCTGGAAGATAGGAGCTCTGCATTTGTGAACATTCTTAACCAGTGCTTTAGTAGGAGACAGTACTCAGGTACATCACGTCTGCAGTGTACATTTGGTGACAGGAATTTCCAGAAAGATCTGTGATGATTACCCTATTTACAGAGGCAGGGATATCTTCCCATGGTTTCCCACTCCTGGGTCATGGTTCTCTTTGTTGGTTACCAACATGTTCACTGGTCTTGGCAAGGGTAGCCCTTTTGTCCCTATTTAGTATTCTCTGTCCATGAGTTGATAAATTGGGGAATTTTCTCCATTAGGATGTTCTCCCCTCATAGGCATGTATTATCAAGATCTTGGGACGTGTTGTCTGATCAGATATTTGCATCCTTGCAGTCACCTCTTTTTTCCCCTGTGGGAGCATGTGTTTCCTAGGGGGCAGAGGTGCATTTCTACCTCCCTCTGTGTCTCATTTGTTCATCATAGTGCTTTGTACTTGGTATGTGCTGAGTAAGTGTTGCCTGAAAGAATAAATGGACAATAGTTTTTGGTAAGTTTATTTCCATAATCCAGATACAGGATTTCTTTTTTGTTTTTCACAATGCTGTAGAAATTCAACAAACATTATTGATGGTGACATTAAAAAAACCCCCCATAAATATAGAATGCAAATAGGGATAGCCACTCTGGAAAACACCAGTGTTTTGAGGGTCCTCAAAAAATTAAAAAGAAACTATCCTACAATGTAGCAGTTCCATTACTAGGTATTTATTTATCCAGAGGATACAAAAATGCTCATTCAAAGGGGCACAGGCACCCCAATGTTTATAACAGTACTGTCGACAATAACAAAAGTATAGAAAGAGCCCAAATATCCTCTGACTGTTGAATGGATAAAGATGTGGTATATATCTACAATGGAGTATACTCGGTGATCAAAAAGAATGAAGTCTTGGCCATTAACAAAATGAATGGAACTAGAGTGTGTTATGCTAAATGAAATAAATCAATCAGAGAAAGAAATATATAATTTCACTCATCTGGAATTTAAGAAACACAGCAGATGAACATAAGGGAATGGAAGCAAAAATATGATAAAAACAAAGAGGGAGACAAACCATGAGACTCTTAAATACAGAGAACCAACTGAGGGTTGCTGGTGGGAAGTTGGGTAGGGGGGATGGGCTAAATGGGTGATGGGCATTAAGGAGGACACTTGTTGGTATGAGCACTGGCTGTTATATGTAAGTGATGAATCACTAAATTCTATTCCTGAAATCATTATTACACTATATGGTTAACTAACTTGAATTTAAATGAATAATAAAAAAAAACCCAACATCCTCTTAAACACATTTAAAAAAAACCCTTAAATATAAATACAATAAAATAACATATAATTTAATGTTCCCAATAATGATGGCATTATTATTTCCACTTTTACCAGTGGGGAAACTGAGGTTTACAGAAGTTAAGCAACCAAAGAGGGTCACAAGTCTAGTGTAGTAATGGAATTTGGGAGAACCTGGGCAGCCTCCTGGCCCACAGCTAAAGTTGTGGGGTAGGGGGGGACCCCTGGACAGTGGCCTTTTAAAAAGAGCCTTGAAAGTGCCTTGTGTTTAAATGATGGTTGAATTACATTTACCGTTGAGTTGTGTGACTTTTAAGTTGCAAATTAATGCTAAGAGTGTTAGGGTAGCCCTTGGCTGCAGGACTAATTGAGGAACAAAATGAGAGTGCTGAAGATAAATTGATTTTCCTACTTAGAGTAGGTGCTCACTCTACTTCTATCAATCCTGTGGCATTCGCCTTCAGGATTCTTTCTTGTCTGATTAAGAACTACAGGCCAGATGTGTGGTGTCAGTAATTTCGTACCCATGTCTTTTTTACCCCTGTTGTTTTTTTTGGAAACAGAATAATCAGCATGTTTTTAAAGAACATAAAGTGACTGTTCACTTATGTGGCAGTGTTTTTACTCATTTAGTAGCACTTTAAGGATTTTCTGTACTTATGTTGAAACTATCTTCTAGAAAAAACATAGACTCGTTGTGGTGACTTTTTCGAGAAGTCTCTAGCAAATCAAGCTGTGGTCCATGAGCATATGTTTAGGGGTTAATTCTCTTTGTGGCTTTGATTTTTTTCCTCCTCGTTCCTAAGATATGACAATCAAGTGTTGGAGATTGCATGTTAGCGCATTGGGTTTTCACCTGGGTTTGTCCCTTCTCTAAGGGGAGAGTGAAGGTATGGGAGCATTGGGGCAGTTTCACCAACTTTATCAGTGGCTTGGGAGATGTATTATTCTAATCCTTAACATCTTAAGCAAAGACTACCCTGACTGTGTTTTTACTGAAAGCACTTCCTGTCATTCTGGATAGTTTATACTGTTTATTTATTTACCTTTGTGTAAGGAAATTCCTTCTTTACTGTCCTATCTTATCTTAGATCAAAGTTTCTACCCAGAGACACTTACTTAAATAGTGTTCTCTGAGGTTGTGTGTGTTTTCTTTCCTTTATTTTTTGTCTTTTCTTCTCTTTAAAAAGCTCTCTGAGTTCTCCATCTGCACTCTGATTTTCATTCATTCTATTTATGACTATTGTGTAATGAATATTCATACTTTCCATTATTAATGTAGTAGCGTGCCATTTGTCAGATTACTGGCTTCCTTGTACTATATATATATTTTTTAAAAAAAATTCTGTTTTATTTGTTTTTTAATTTTGCCATCTTTCTTTGTCTTCTTAATTTTTTTTCTAGAGTTTGTAATCATATGAATCCTCTGCCCCCCAACTGAGACATATGTGCAGGTCTAAAACTGCACAGTGCAGGATGTCGAATGGCTTAAAAGGATTTCTGTTGTGGACTGAAAGAGGGGATCTGTGCCTTCCGAGGGTATAGTCTGACCGCATGAATACTAATAATTAGACATCTTTTATTTTAAGAGGGGGCAGCTGTTACTGTAGTTGAATTTGAAGATCTTTAGTTATTTTGCTCCTCTCTTTAAAGAGCTGTTCTCCATATATGTATCTTTTTGGTAGAGTTGATTGCAGACCCAGATGCTGGCATGTTGATAGTGTGAAAAAAGGAGGAAAATAAAAATCTGAAAAGGAAAATCTGAAGTGTTCTGAACATTAGATTTTAAGGTGTTAGGTTTGTTTTCTTAAGTCTTTTTTTTCAGTTTCTTAAAAAATAGTAAAACACCTAAGCATTGTGCATGTCAATATTTTTAAGGTGATTTGAAGCTAAAATTTCCTCTATCTTGCCCTTAAGCAGAAGGTCTAGCAATGAGAGTTCTCTCAGAGCATCCTAAGCTGTCCCTTGGAGACTTGATTAGGATGGCAGTTATGGTGGTGATTGTGCCTTCCTGGAGTTTTCAAGCTTTTTATTTAAATCAGTGAGTATTATCTCTCATTGTTGTTTAAAAACACAGCTCTTGGACCTTAAAAATCCAGTGATAATTTCACCTCGAGGATTGAGTTACTGAGTATGTGGTGTTAGAGGACAGACCTCTGTCTCCTTTGTCATCATCAGAAGTCCTGAAGCCCTTATGCATGTTGGCTCATGCAGGGAAGGGTGTCATTGCATAATCATAGCTGATATTATAGGGCTTCAGATTTCACGAAACAATTTCATATGTTTTTTTCAGAAAGTTCTCACAACAACCCTGTGAAGTACTGGATAAGTATTTTCACCCTTGTTGTGTAGAGGAGGATATTGTATTCCGAGAAGGTGAGCACTGTGCCCCAGGCCACAATTTTCTGTTCTCACAGTGGACCTGGGTCTGGAGACCAAGTTTCCTGCCATCCTACCTTCACCCCATTATTCTGCTTCATCTGACAAAGTCAGGATTTAAGGGCATTGCATTCAGGATCAGACTAGGGGAGGTGGGTGGCCTAGACACCCTTACTAATATGGATTTCAAAATGATAGTTATTTCCTCAGTAGTTTAACATTAATGATGAATAATACAGGTGCCCACAAATTTGTCCATTCAGACAAATGCTTTTTATTTTCCATATTCCATGACAAACTTATAGACTTGAATACTTAAATTTACATAGATGGGAAGAGCATAAATCCTATTTTGTATTGTTCAGGTACCTTAAGAGCCACCAGCTCAAATTATGGTATGAATATTGACAGTTTGGCTAAGAGGGAAGGAGGGAGAAGTGGCTAGCAACAATCCTCTAGAGAATAAGAAGACAATACGTTATTTTGGACAGCATTACAAACCTGGGCAAAACCGTCATGAAAACAGGAAGTTGCTTATGGGAAGAATTTAGTGTAAGATACGGATTTGAATCCATGCTCTGCCACTGAGTAGCTTTGTCACGATGAACAATCAGTCTCTTGATCTTAGTGTCTGAGTATTGTTATCGGAGAGTAGAGGCTGTGAGGCAGCTTTGTAGACTGGGTGAGACGCTGGGGCACTCTAGCCAAGCAGTCAGGTGTCATAAACCTGCATTCCTGTCCAGGCTCCAGCACTTCTGGACTGTGTGACACCTGACCTCCCGAGCATCTGGAACAGGGGATAATAGTAATACTGCCTTCAAGGGTTGTTAGGATCACATGAGTTTTGATACATGTAAACTCCTTAGAATACTGAATGGCTCACCGTGAATTCCCTATTAAAAGTTAGTTACTTTTAAGTGAGGTAAGGTAGGGAAGTGCCTGGTGCCTCTGTTAAGCACTCAACATGTTAGTTTCTTTTTCTTCTATATAGATTTGTTAAGATTAAGCCTAATGAAAAGCATTTAAAAACCACTAGCATATAATGTTTTTGTATTTCATCAGATCTCATTCATGCAGTTATTGGCCCCTTACACCTTAGACACTTATGTTTTTAAATGTGATCTTTTTGTACTGATAATCAGTTAAAATACTGTTATATCATGTCTAGGAAATTCATTATAAGCCTTTCGAAGAGAGAAGGCTTTGTGATAAAAGCCAGCTGCCCAGACATTTCCACCCTCCTCACCCATCCCCCAGCAGCCTGCAGAAGCAGCGTGTTGGCAGAGATCCAGATTTCCTAAGTGATGGGATTGTTCCATGGGCCAGGAATGAGAGGAATCTGCCCAGATTGGAGATGGCTTTGGCTACTTTGCTTGCTTCATATTCGTAGTCTCCTTCCCAAACTGATCCAACATCATTTTCCAGTGTTGGGGATGTTGTTTTAAAAAACACCGCTATGTGTGGAGGTCTTCATATTAAAGGAAATGATTTTTGAATCTGTTTTTTAATTCCATGGAAGTTTTTCTGTTTTTTTTTTTTTTTTTTTTTCTGTACCCTGGAAGAAGAGCTGTGAGTTCATTTTAATTTATGCTTACCTCCCTCCAAATCAATATGGTCAGCCTCTGGCTGTTTTCCAAATGTAACACCTTTCTTGATCTGACTCAAGTGCTGACTGTGGTTTCACCTTCCCCGTTTTATGGAGCGGTGGGAAGGTTTAGTTATTTGACTGGCTTAGGCCAGGAAATTATTGGCTATTGTCAGTGGAATTTGTTTATCTTTTCCACTCCTCTGCATTCCTAGACTCTGAGAGAAGTCATCATCACTATGATTGCACTTCAGTGCACTTCAATTTCTACAGCTCCTCTCCTCTATTTTTATTAAATGCTTGATATTTCTCTCTTTTTTGGATATAAATTCAGATCCCCCCCCCCCACAGACATTTCAGAAATAGGTCCTTTGATCAGCAGTCATTAAAAAAGAAAATCTGAAAACCTTTTTATTTGGTTGCTGCCTGAATACATGTTTTCTGCAGGTCTCATCTAAGATTTCGGATATATCTGTCTACAAAATTTTTTTTAAGTTAATGTTGATGCATGTATAATTCTAATGAGCTTCTAGACTAGCACTGTCCAACAGAACTAATGCAAATCACAGATAATTAAAATTTTTTTAGTAGTCATATTGCAGAAGTAAAAGAAATAGGTTATTTTAATTTTAGTTTGTATACTTTAGCCCAGCATATCAAAATACTATAATTTGGGCATGTATTCAATATAAAATTATTATTGATATATTTTACATTTTTTTGTACCAAGTTCTCAAAATCTACTTGTATATTTTATACTTACAGCATATGTGTTAGGACTAACCACATTCATGTGGTCAGTAGCCATATGTGGCCGTATGTCATATGTCACCATAGATTTACACTGGAACTTTTCTTTTGTCTTAGAAATGCATTGCATTGTACTGGCAATTATTTCCCCATCACAGTGGCTTAGAAAACAGGCATGAATCTCTGACTCATGTCTTTGCCCATAATTAACATGTATCTAGAGAGATTTCCTTTGTTAGAAAAACTATTGTGGGATGAAATATCCTAAAACATGAATTCAAAGCAGTGTGTGTCAAGTCCCCTAAACAATTGGCTGACTTACTGACTGCTAGTGATAAAATTGCTCTGTCTTATGGCAGTACTTAGCCGTCAGAACAAGACTCAGCATTTAGCACAGTCCCTGGATGCATTCTCACATAGAAGCTGTGGAACTCAGTTTTATACTACTGAAGGCTACTGCACAGCTGTGAATGTTTGTGATTGACACTTCAGTGTCTCTCTGTGCTCCCCACCCCCATGACTTTTCAAGGTCATGTGGTTTAAAGGGTGAAAGGTGATTGATGTTTAGGACGCTGGCTCATATGCTTGATGCTTCATCTTGTGCCCTCATTTTTCCAGGACCCCTCAATTACCTTCTTTGAGAAAATGGCTATTTAGTGTTAAAGATCATTACTGAGTGTGAAATGTAGATAGTTATGGCTGAATTTCAGCTCTTGGAGGGCAAGTATAATCTATTCAAACTTTAATGTGGATGAGAATACCTGGGGATCTTATTAAAGTGGGATTTTGATGCATAGGAAGGAAGTGGGGCCTGTGACTTTGCAGTTTTCAAAAATTCTCAGGTGATTCTGATGCTGCTGGTCCACAGACCACACTTGAGTAGCAATGATCTCATATTATGGTAACAAAAATGCTAATCTTTGATAAGTTTCTATCGAACTGTGGCAAAAAGAGAAAAATCATAAGGTAGTAAAGTGAGATTTTCCTCCACTTTTGTTTTGTGTTTTTTAAATTCAAAAATAATTTCTTTCCTGCCGCCTTGTTACTATGGTGACTGTAAATGGTAGTTATTATTAAAAAAAAATCTTTCATTGCAAAATTAAAATGCTGACAACTTTATGTCTCCAAGTTAATAAAAGAAACAATTTTACTGATCCACAAACTACTAAAGTCTGACCACCCCATCACCTAAATTATCAATTTATAATTTTCTTTTATAGCACTCACAGTATTTTGTATTGATAGAATTATTTGGGTAGTTGTCTAATGCCATTTTCCCCATTGTGCTCTAAGTCATATATATATATTTTTTTTCCACTACTTTTTCTCTACTGCCTAGCACTGTGTCTGATATCCTTTTAGTCCCCAGTCAGTACTTTTAGGAAAGTTTTATTCAGTAGATCTTACTGGTAGTGGTACTGCCCTTCTCAGGGAGTGTTTTGGAAACTGGTGGGAACTAACTTTGGTTGTTCAAAATAATGGAGTGTGCTACTAGTGGTTGATGGGTAGAGGATCAGAGGATTCTATAGAGTATACAGAAAAACAGCCAATCAGGAAAAGCTTATTTTATGCATTGTGCATAATTTTAGAATGTCCTTATTGGAGATTCAGTTGGTGAAAAACCTACCCCTGTGTAACATATGAAACAAAACCTTTATGCGGGCCCAGTTTTAGTGTATTCTGAAATTTTCAGGACTGTAACTGCTGAGTACGTCAGAAGTTGTACGTGATTTATTGGTGCTATCCCATGGACTGGTTCACCATTTTGACAAATCCCATCACCAGTAGCAGTGCTACTTCTGGTATTTAAATTGTACCAGTATACCTTTGTGGGCAGTGTGACAGTTATGGATATACATACATGTACACACACGTTCAGCCTTTATTTTCAGATATCCTTCACAGAATATTGAAAATATTGAGATTAATGTCTTTTATATTCAAATTTACTCACTAAAAATAGTTACAAGCATCTTATTACCTCATTAAATCATTTATTGTTGTCGTGTCTGTTTACATATTGAAATATATATACATGTGCATACATAGAGTTTACATACTTGAATGACAGTAAAAATTACTCCCCTTTATATTACAGTTTTCTATGTGTACAGTTATCTATCTCTTTGGATTTTAAATGTTTGTTGTCAAAAGGTGGTGCTGATCTGATAGGGCTGAAAACCCCAGTCCTTATGGGAACATTATGGAATCCAGCATTCTTGCATTCTGGCTTTGGCTGATTTCTCCAAACCACTCATTTAACGTCTCTGAATTCGCTGGGTGATGTACATCATACAAGCTGTAGTGAGTGTTTTGTGAATGACAGAACGCGTGGTGAAATGCCCTAGCTGACTTGGTGACTGTCTGTCCAGAACCCCTGGGAAAGGCAGACTGCTCACCTGAAACCCACTTTTGCACTTCCCTTTCATTTTCAGTCGGGGAAGACAGACCCTCTCAGAGGAAGGGATTTGCCAAATGCTGACATATGACAGGGTATGGGGAGTGCTGGTAGTGGTAGTGGGGATGTTTTAATGAGTTAAAGTTCAGATTTGTTGAGTGAATAAAAGTAGATTATGAGTTAGCTTTCCAAGAAGAATTTCAGATACTTAGACCAGGGGTCTTTATTTTAAGAGTTTTTGGACACTTACATATTTGTTAGTTAACATATAGTGTTACAGAGTGACTAACAACAAAACCCTTTGAGCACCTGGGTACCTCAGTTGATTAAGCATCCAGCTTCAGCTCGGGTCATGATCTCACAGTTTGTGAGTTCAAGCCCTGCTTTGGGCTTTGTGCTGACAGCTTAGAGCCTGGAGCCTGCTTTGGATTCTGTGTCTCCTCTCTCTGTCCTTTCCCCACTTGTGTGTGCGTGCACGTGCGCTCTCTCTTTCTTTTTCTTTCTCTGTCTCTCTCAAAAATAAATAGATAAACATTAAAAAAAATTAAGATCCACAGACTGGGGAGATTGTGTGTCTTCCCCAGAAGTTGGCTTGGGTGGGCTGTCAGGCACAGGGGCTGCAGGGGAGCACACTGTACACGTGGTGCCAGGACAGGCTCCTGGGACTGAGTTGGAGAAAGGTGGTAGTAGGTTCTACAGCAGAAAGCCCCTTCAAAAACACATAATTCCAGTTGGCATAGCTGGCTAGAATGTGGTTCATTAATTGGAGCTAGAAAGATATAGGAAGCTGGCTCAAGGGTAATTGGCATTAGGAAAAGTTCACTAAAGGTGAATTCTTTTAAGGTGGATTCATGTCTATAGACATTGAGGGTTTAATTGGGATTTGGTCTTTGAGAAAACAAACTAATAATCATGAAAATAAGTTTGTTCCTGGTTTTTATTTGCAACTATGTGCTAATTTTTAGAAAAAAAATAAAGTGGTTTTTTTTGAACTATTCTGAAATTTTATAAGACATATGTTGTCCCTTGTTTAAGAAGAATCATAAATAAGATCGTTTTTATTTATTTTTATTTTTCCAAGGGATTTAAAAAATTTAGAAATCATTTCTTTCTCTTTGAAAGAATAAAGAAAATTATATATTGTTTACGTCTTTAATTGTTAATTTTAAAGAGAATCCTGAGATCCTCATTTTCTGTGGTCTTGTATGTGACAAGCAGTTTTCCAAAATCACTTTCATTATTCTCATACAGTATTGTCTGTTTTGCAAGATGTGTAGCTGATTTTTCTGAATTCTCATGCCACTGGGCAGAAGGAGCAGGTAGGGAGGAATATCTGACTATAGAACTGATTTTAAAAGTCATTGGTTCCCCAGAGAATATTTTTGAATTCTGATAAACCTAAGTTTGAGGATAAATATTTGGATCACAAGTCCCCCAGTAACCCTCAGATTCTTTGTGTATTTTGTGATGCCAGTTTGGTGTTAGAATCAAGGGCTGAAGTGTGTTTTTCCTCCATATCTATCACAGAGTCTTATGCAAGGTAAGTTTTTAATAAATGGTGTTGAATGGAATTGTTGAGTTTATAGTCTTCCAAGATTGCATATTTGCAAAGTTTCTCCATGTTGCCCAAGATTGTTGTAACATCGATGACATCTTTTTTATCGTATACTTTGTAAGGTAATATTTTCATTTAAAATTTGGGTCGTAACTATTAAACATTTGCTTCAAAAAGAATACTTTGTTCTTTGACATTAATAATAATTAAACACACACACACACACACACACACACACACACACACACACTGGATAGCATCTGTGCAGGGATCTTTCCCCTCAATGTTATGAGCAATTATGAATCAAGACCAAAGAGAGAAGCCTTGTAAATTATGAATATTCTGAAAACAATTAGGCATATTCTCCTGCTACAAAGATAACACCAGAGTTAATGGAAGCACCATATGCCTAAGGGGAGATGTCATCAAGGCAAACATGTAGTTTGTCAAAGTGACATTTAGACGAGTATAAGCAGTATTAACCAAGGCATAAGCTCTTGTCAAGTTTAAGTCTGATTTAAAAGTAGCTATTTTAGGATTATTTGTATATTGCTGTCTAGTGTAGCAAGTGACTTGAAGCCATCAAACTTTTAGTGTAAAAGAAAATGACATAAATTTAATAAGCAGAGCTCTTCTTACCAACTGCTGAGCACACACCTTCTTTATTATTTGAAATGTCTTGACTATAGCTTTGACCTATACTATTTTATTATGAGATAGTGGAGAAAGTAAGCTGCTTTCTCCACCCAAGATACCACTTCTGTCCTGTTTAGATAGAAGTGTTAGCAAAGAGAGTCTTTGTGTCATGAACCAAGTATTCATTATGCATAATCATCCCAGGGAGCATAAGACCCTCTAATACAGCTGTCTTCCTATTGGGGAACATGTACACTTGAGCGAGTACAAAGAGACTTTCCAAGACATATGTAGTCTAGATAGTTTTAAGAGAATTTCTTTTCAGGTCCTAACTTTTGATGTATTCTTTCTGAAAATTCATCTCCCTGAAAACACACCTATATCTGGGCATCATGCAGACTCTTCTTTCCCATGTTCCCTTCTACCAAAGCCTTCTCCTATTTTATAAACCCCCATTCTCCTCCATCTGTAACCTAGCTGTGGCATATTGGCCCCAGGTCTCCAAAGCGCTGATCATCAAATGAAGGACTGATCATTTTACAGTTTTGAGTCAGACAAATCTTAAGGCCTCTTAACCATCCCTTACCCCATCCATCTTATTAAGCAGTGCATTGCCAAAAAAATGTATTCCTTCTGTTTAACAGCTGTTTGTCACAGTAAACATCGTATGTATTGTGTCCATATTAATAATTATTATAAATAAGCATAATAAAAATAGAAAGGTTAAGAAATAGAAAAAAATTATACTAACTGAATCCATAAGAAAAATAAACCTTAGAGTTATGGAAAATCAAAGGCATGTAAAAATTCTGAAGTATGTATGAAACTTTTTGTTGCAGAGAAGTATGTCGAGTATTCATAAATCAATAAAAGACTTTCAGGGGGGATACATTTGGATAAACTTCTGGTAGAATTAGGATAAAATTCTGAGGAAAAAGAGGAATGAAATATGATTTCAAGGGGAAGAAGGAATGATATAAATTTTCCTAGTACTTGTTCATATATGCTTTATGTGGATTTTGGTA
This sequence comes from Hyaena hyaena, assembly GCF_003009895.1. NCBI lineage: Eukaryota > Metazoa > Chordata > Mammalia > Carnivora > Hyaenidae > Hyaena > Hyaena hyaena. Next base: position 922,069 of record NW_024080990.1, on the reverse strand, counting down.
AGAATGAAATCTCTGTGATATTTAGGGTTCTCTGGACATTATTAAAAGAGTAACGTTAAGAGATTGAAAAGATGGCCCAAAGAATGGGAGAACGTTTTTACACATTGTATATCTTATAAGGCACTAGTATCCAGATTGTATAAAGAAGTACTACAATTCAACAATAAAAAGATAATCCAATTAAAAATTGGCAAAGGGTCTGAATAGACATTTCTCCAAAGAAGATATTCAGATAGCCAATAAACATATGAAAAGATGCTCAGCATCATTAACTATCAGAGAATTGCAAGTCAAAACCACAATAAGCTACCACAATAAGCTACATACCTACTCGGATGACTAGAATAAAAAAGACAGACAGTGACAAGTTTTGGTGAGGATTTGTATGGTTCAACTGCTTTGAAAAATAGTCTATAGTTCCACGAATAGTTAAACATAGAGTTATGATTTGATCCAGTAATTCTACTCCAAAGTACATATTGAAGAGAAACAAAAACATGTCCACACAAAAGCTTCTTTATAAATGTTCAGAGCAGCATTATTCATTATAGCCCCAAAGTGAGAACAATTCAAATGTCCATCACCTGGTGAATGGATGAGTAAAATGTGGTACATTATTAGGTAATAAAAAGAAATGAAATACTGGTAGATGAAATGACATGAATGAACCTTGATAACATTATGCTAACCACATATGCTAGTCACAGGGGACTACATATTGTATGATTCCACTTAATGACATGTCGGAAATAGGCAACTCTATGGAGACAGGAAGTAGATTGATGGTTGCCAAGGTCTGGGTGGGAGGCCATGAGAGGATTTGGGACTGACAACCATGAAATGTGAGCTTTCTTTTTGAGGTAATGAAAATGCTCAAAATTGATTGTGTTGATATTTGTACAACTTTGTGAATATACTAAAAGCCACTGAGTCATATGCTTTAAATGGGTAAATTGTATGAATGTGAATTATACTTTGAAGAAATAATGTAATCGTTTTATTTTAAAAATGTTTGCAATAATCCAGAAGTGACATACGTACTTTATACCATTTAAATAAAATAATGATGAAGTGTTCCAAATGTAATCTTAAAAAGTAAGTAAACAAATAAATAAAAAATAATGCATCATAATTTCTATAGTCTTAAAATACCAGTTTTTTGATTGTGTAATCTTTCACTGAGTTGGATGATACTTTGCTCATTCTCCTATTTAAGGGCTTTCTTATATTTTAGTGTTTTAACTAATGAAAGTTTCTGTGACACTTTAGTAGTTTATAATTTTTTTCTTTTGGCTGTTTCCTTTGGAATATAATCCGAGCTGAGTCTCAGGAATGAATAGATTGTTGAGATTTTTAATAGGTATTGCCTTTTTTTTATCATTTAAAATAAAATTGTACCCTTGTGTTAAATATATAATGTTCCTTAGTGTAGTAAAAGTTGCTTTACATTATATTTCTTTGACTAAGTGTTTTGAAACCTGTGTTTGTTTCTGATTATTATCTCATGAATGATAAGCATTTTTATTTATTCAGTGAGCATTTTCTGAATACCTGCTCTGTGTCCAGTAACTTGGGCCAGTTACTGGAGATACAGAGATGAGAAAGACTAAATATTTAGCCTGTGTATTCCAGAAAATTCTCCCTCTCAGAGGGAAATAAGTACAGTAGGTAAAATAAGGGCTTCAATCACAGTATAAAAAGGTATTTGAAGAGGAACCTGGGGGATGTGCCAGTGTAGAAGGGGAGATGGTATATGTGTGCAGCTTGGAAAGTGAACCAGCCTTTGCCTGAAGGAGAGATGAGGGACAAAGAGAGTGCATTCTGAGTGGACTGGGCAAAAGTCCCCAGAAGTTCCCCCTCACTGATAAGTTGTCAGCTCCTTTGCATTTCCTGTTTATTCAGTAGTACATGGCAGTTGTTGTTGATTTTAAATATGCTTCTATTCTTTGTATTCCATTATATATTAACATAAGTGTTCATTTTTGTCATATTTAAGACAAATATTTTAGTTTCTGACTTTTTAAATTTTAAATTTTCATCTTTTCTCATCACATAGGAGTATGATTACTTGTTTTGATGTGCACCATATCGAAATTTCTTAATTCATAAAGTTATAGATTTGGCAGATCCAATAGTAGCAAAATCTTGTTTCTGAAAGTGGTTTTCCACTGCGTGATGAGAAGAGTTGTGAAATGTATGTGGAGCCCATATTTCCCATACCCAAGCTCTTTTTTCGTTGACCCCCTTTTCTTCTCCGTCTTCTCAAGGTAAAGTGGCTTAATTTATTTGACCCAAAGAGCCAAACCAACAACACTATGCTTCATGGCTCTATGGTATCAGTAAAATATGTTCACTTCTCAACAGCCTGAGATTTTTATTCTTTCAGCAATAGAGGAGATACTAAGAAGTGAGAGAATGGAACTCAAATGGGAAGGGACCTGCTATGGACTGAATTATGTTCCCCCCAAACTCCTGTGCTGAAGCCTTTACCTACAATGGGAATGTATTTGGAGATAGGGCTTTTATGGAAGTAAAGTCAAATGAGGCAAAAGAGGAGGCTCTGCTCGAATAGGGTTAGTATTATTATTGGAAGAGACATTGGACAGCTTTCTCTCTCTCCCCCCCCCTCCCTCCCTCCAGTGTAAGGGCACAGTGAGAAGGTGGTGGTCATCTGCCAGCCAGGAAGGGAGCCCTTACTGGAAACTGAACCTTGCCAGATTTTGATCTTGGACTGTCCAGCCTCCAGAACTGTTGTTTAAGTCACCCAGTCTATATTTTTGTTATGACAGCCTGGGAAGTCTAAGACAGGCAAAATGATAATAAAGCAATTTTGACTGCTTAATATATATCAATTTTGGGTTTCTTTGCATCGAAGTGTGAGTTAAGGCCTATCTTTATTTACGTTTTACAAGTGAGGAGTCTGATGATTAAGTAACTTGCCTTAGGTCTCACTGCTGAGAAGGGTCTATAAATCCCTGTTGAGCTTATGACCAGTTTGAGGAAACAGCTCTATGTAGTTCATTTACAAATTGTAGTGGGGATAAAGACCCAACAATAACCTCATGTATAGATTACAAAGTGTCTTCCTGCCCAAATAAGCTTGGCAAACTTATATACTCTTGTTGGTGGTTGCACATTTAGTACTCAAGTTTCAGAAACCCTTCAGTGAAGAAACTTGTTTAACTTTACCTTCCTGTTTCTCAAATCACTTCCCAGGGGCATCCCAAGTGATTTGCCATAGAACAGCATTTCTTGGACACCCATACTACCAAAGGCAGTTTAATTTATAATTTATACTTAATTTATAATATAATTTATACTTAAACGTTCAGCGAGCATGGATGGATGCTTATTATAATTTATTGAACTAAAAAATGTAATGAGACCATATGTTCATGTCAGTTCAAAACATTCTGTTCATTTAGTTTTTACTTTTGTGTAAAGATTAGACAGTAAACCCAAGGTAGATAGTTATGAACTTTAGACATGGTACCTCTAACCTTTGTAAAATTGAGCTCCTTTGATTTCAGTGAGCATCTGCCATATGGCAGGCATTTTATAGGAAAGAACAAGGGTCCCAATCTCACAGAATTTACATTGTATAGACTTGTGGAGATTAGGGGTTATGTGCGTCCTTTTTGACAAATTTATATGTCCCTACAAATTATGATACTGGGAAGGTTTTCTACATATTATTACTTTAGACACTTGGCCTTTTCTTAAGAAAGTCCTCATTTTTTCAGGCATTAGGATTTTGACAACCTTAAAATGATTTAAAAGCTCTCAAAGAAACCGGTTAGACTCGTTCTACAGCCCACCTCCCCCCTTTATCTTCTCTAACTCAAAAGGAGTTCTAGAATTCTAGACATTTGCCAGGTGTGAGCTGAGAAAGAATCTTAACATCTGGGAGAAGGTGTTGGTAAGGTTGTTTGGGGGTTTTCTATCCCATCTCATGATAGCATTGCTTAAATAATTTATTAGGAAAATTCTGGGTATTTTCCTCCTTTTTAAATAGGTTATAACACGTATTTGATATCGCTTAAATGAGTGTTTTTAAACGGCTGTAATTTATTTGTAGCTAGATGAACCAAAGTGCCCTCACCTGTTAGCAAATAAATACAAGCCCATTTTAAGACATACAGTTCTCATCTTTAACGTATTTGTCAAAAAAGAAAAAGAACTTTTTGGAAGCATGTTGTCCTACATCAGTTTCCCTTCTGTGTCACACACAGAGAATAATTAACAGCTACTTAGTAGACTTCTTTTCAGTAGATCCCTGGGCTGGGAAGTGGTCACTCAGTTTCAGAAAAGGTTGGGTCATTGGAGAAGAAAATCACATCTGACGTTTATGGGTAGAGGGAGTAGTCAGGAGCAGCCAGCTTTTTGACAGCAGTAACGTGCTCTGGATGACTCCCACCGGTTAGTAAGATGAACACGGACTTCTTTTTATTTCTTTAACCTTGCCACTCTTTACCTAAACATTCAAAGAAAGGCAATTGTATCACAGTTAATGAGTCACAGAGCTTAGAGCAGGAGGATGTTCATCTTGTGGACTCCTCCAGTCCTTGAGATAGTGGTTTGCATTAAGATGGCAAAAGAGCTTTCATTCTCTAATTAGTGGGAGGCACACTGACAGTGTGAAGGACCTTTTTCTCCTGGAGATGATTTTTAACGGTTGAATGTGCATGTTGAATGTCTTAAACCCAAAGGCAGACCCTGGCTACTTTGGACTGCATCATAAAATTAATTGAAAAAAAATTGTAACGTAAGCCCTTATTTTTTCTTTTCTACTCCCCAACCCCCATTAAGATCTTCCCTTTATTAAAAAAAAAAAAGAAATATATGCATGCGGTACAGAAGAGAATACAGTAACATGTTTTTCTCCTCCTAAGTCCCTAGTACTCCTTCCTAGAGGCATCTGTGAGCAGCATTTTTAAAACTCCTTTCTGTGACTTTCTATGTTTATATGTCCACCCCCTTCTTTTTATACTAATGGGACATATCTTATTTTTCTTTCAAACAGTTTCTTTTGAGGGGGTTTCATATTTGCCCACATGAATAGGTCCAACTAATATAGATCCAACTAATTCTGTTTATAAGTTGCATGCTCTTCATTGTATTGTTGTACGACAATTTACCCATTTTTAAAATTGATGAACATTTAGGCCACTTACAGAATTTTACCCTTACAAACAGAGGTGACTGGATAGTTTTGTTCACACCCGGAAGTGCTGAGTCATATAGGCTATGGTTATCAAAGGTATAATATATTTTGCCAAGTTATCTTTCAAAGAGCATCCCCTGATCCACACTCTCGCCTGTCACGTCTGTGTCTCTTTTTTCACCCTGATGTGTTTCCTTAAACTTGGAGGTTTTTTCAGCCTGGCTCATGAAAATTAATGCTTTCCTAATTGTTTTAAATTTACATTACTTTAATAATTAGTTAGGCTGAGCATCTTAAATTTATAAGCTATTCTCTCTCTCTTTTTTTTAATTTTTCCTGTGAACTCTAGGCTACTTTGAACACTTAGGCATTCTTGATGATAATTGCTGCACAGTTTGGTGGTGGTTGGTGGACATACAGAGACTTCTGTTATTAGAAACCTTGGAGGACATATATTTCCACCTTCCAATTGGTATAAAATTTTTTTTTTAAACCTTTGATCATCTGCTTGAATGCTTCCAGTGTTAGGGGGGCTTAAAACCTCATGGGTATCTAATTCCTCTGTTGGCTTTGGTTGACAGAAAATTCAAGATATGTTAAAAGAGTTGTGGAATAGATAGAGAGCATGGGAGCAGCTGGACTCTTTAAATAAACTACATTAATGAGGTTGGAAGATTCCTTCAGGCCCAATTAGGGGACCAGGAACAATGCATGTTAAGCGAACCTTGTCCATCTGACTAAGGAATGAGAGAACAGAACCAGGGAGGGCTTTTTGAGGGTATGTTATTGCTCTGCAATAAGTTATCTGTAAATATATGCCTTAAAACAACAATAAACATCTGTTAGATGCTTATTTAGAGCTAATTAAGGTTTAATTAGAGTAAATTAGAGTTTCTGTTGGTCAGGAATTTGGAGCAACCTAGCTGGGTGGTTCTCACTGTGGATGTCTTAGAGGTTATAGTCAACATGTTGGTTGGAGCTCCAGTCATCTGGAGGCTTGCCGGGCCTGGAGTGTTTGCACCATGGCTCACTCACATGGCTCTTGGCAGAAGGTCTCCGTTCATTGCCACATGAAAATCTCTGTAGAGCTACAGAGAATGTCTTTAAATTCTGGCAGCCCGGTTATCCCACAGTAAGTAATGGAAGAGAAAGCAAGATGGAAGCTGTAGTGTCTTTTATGACCTCAGAAGTCACACATGGTCATTTCCACAATATCCTATCAGTTACACAGGTCAGCCCTATTTAGCATGGGAGGGGACTACAAAAGAGCATGACTGGTAGTGGGTAGGGATCACTGGGGGCTTTCTTGGAGAGTGACTACCCTCTGGCCCCCAAAGATTTGTATCTCTTGCCTGCAGAACAAAATACACTCCTCTCAGGGGTCCCGAATCTCTTTACAATATAGAAGCCAATTATTTGTGTCAGAGAATTGAGATATTTAGACGGATTTTGGACATGCTAAGAATCTATTAAGAAGTTTTCTTAGTTGGAAGAAGTTTTGTATTTGGGCAGCATTCTCAATTAAAATAGTATTTCTGTGTGAAAATCCTGGCCCAAATAAGTTGGAAGTAGATTTATAATCCTGACAGAAGAAAGGAGTTCTAGTAAAATATCCCAACTTGTTCTTAGTCACAAAACCTTCATGACATTTAATACTCAAAAATCAGAGTTAGGTTCCTGGAAAACACATATTGGAGAGTGCTCAGTTGAGGGACTTGAAACCAAATAGGGAAAATATAGGTATCATACTGTTGTGCTGGCTATTTATTTGTGTCTTCAGCGTCAAACCCACCATTTTCTACTTTGTTTTGTAAGGCTGGGTCTGGAACTCTGCAAAATCCACTTCCCAGATTTCCCTTTGCCAGCTGGATTCCTGTTGGTTTCTGGCAGTAGGAGACACTGGTAGAAGATTGAAATGTAGGGGGAGGGGAAGAGAGGATTTTGCTGTTTTCATCTCCTCTCAGCAGCCTTTCTCTTGTGGCCAGCCTATAGTTTCTTTAGGATTTTTTTTTTTTTTTTTAAGAGAGACAGAGAGAGAGAGAGAGAAAGAGAATCCCAAGCAGGTTCCACACCCAACATAGAGCCCAATATGGGGTTTGATCTCACCACTCTAGGATTATGACCTGAGCTGAAACCAAAAGTCAGACACTCAACTGGCTGAGCCTCCCAGGCACTCCTCTTTAGGAATTTTTAATATCAACTTTGTCATGGCCCCAACCAAGGTCCCAATGTCAGTTATACTGCTGTGTGTCCCATTCCCTCCACCCGCCTTACAGTCCTCTTACCAGTTCCTACTCTGAGCACCCAGGTTCTGATACCCTCACATCTTCCCTTTTATTTCTTCAGTCCCAAGGTTGTAGCTGCTTCTAGCAGTTACTAATATTGGGGTTATCTCTGTGTTTCTGTTTTAGTCGTTGTGTCTCCCAACACCTTGTAATCACTTTCTTCTATTAAACTTCTGTCATTTAAAATAGCTAATGTCTCAGATTTCTGCGTTCCCACTGATTGAAAGAGTTAGTCGGGTTTCTAGAGGTGTCATTCCTCATAATTACTATGACCTGTTCATGGTAAAATTTTCTTTCTCGCAAGGTCATAGCTAGAAGCCACTGTCCTTCATCTGGTTCTCTGTCCAGATGTTAAGGGCTTTTCTGTTTTTAGTGCTCATAGTCATTTACCTCATTTTATGGATCTGTACTCATGAACAAGCCTCCAGGATCCTACTTGCTTGTTTTGATAGTGGTCTTAGAGATGCAAGTTATCTGAGATGGCTGAGCAATTTTCTTCAATCTCCTTAAAACCAGTATTTTCTTCATTCATTCCCAGTACAAGGGAGTATAACCTCTGTGGTTGGCTCTACCTGGCTCCTTCCTGAACATCTGCATTTTGAGTCTTTGACCTCATGGACACTGCCTGCTGGTGGGCGGCTATGGGGCCTGCATTTATTTTCCTTCTTCTTTCCTCTTTCCTGAGATTTTTACTCCTGCTCTGCTATCTCCTTTCTTTCCCTTCTCCCAACTCTGCAGTTTTCTCTTTTTCTTATTATCCCCAATGGGAATGCTTTATAGTTTGTACATATTAAAATTGGAAGCACTGGCTAAAAAGGTGTATCTGCTGACTTACTTGAACTTTATGTGAGGAGAATTTCTTCATGGGGAAGCATAATTCTATTAACTTATGAATTAAGTGAGCATTTTCTAGACCAGAGGAAAACAGCTAGTGATTTCATTAGTGATACTTCTGTTTTCCAGGTGAATAAATTCATTAGGCCTTTTTATACTTTTATTAGAGGGGTTTTGTGGTTTTTTTTGTTTGAGTAAACATTTATCTTGTTGCCCTGTTTACACAGCGCTATATTAGGTAGGTACATGAGGGGACAGCAAAGGAGTAAAATGACCCAGCCCTTGCCTGTCTTGAAAGATTATACTCTGTACCTGGGGAGATACAACACATACACTAAACAGCTTTGGGAGCAAAATAAGTATAAAATCATGTGATAAAAACAGTACTTAAGTGTGTGTCATGGGGCATGTGAAAACAGGGCTTCCGGTATATAGACACTAAGCACTTTATGTTGTCTCATTTAATCCTTACGGCTCTTAAGTGGTTCCTCTAGTTCGTCCTATTTGGCAAGTGGTGAATCTGAGACTTAAAGGTCTAAGGATACATACCTACAAAGGGTTAGTTTAAAGACTATAATGAGTAGGGGTGCCTGGGTGACTCAGTCATTAAGCATCTGACTTTGGCTCAGGTCGTGATCTCACAGTAAGTTCAAGTCCCACATCAGGTGAGCTTGAGCCCCTCATTGGGTGATCCCCTCCCCCAGTCCCACTTTAGGTAAAACACGAGCCCCACTTTGGGTGAGCCCTGCTTCTCTCTCTCTTTCTTTCCCTCTGCCCCTACTGGGGTTCTCCTCTCTGCCACTTGCCATCTTGTATCCTCCCCCACCCCAGTACATAAAATAAAGACTATAATGGGTGGAAGTGAAGGTTGTGTGCACTTGTGTTGTGCCTGTGTGCATTTGTGTTCTATGCAAGATATGCCAGATACTTTCTGTTTACTCCCCTGGATCCCCCTCCATTCTTCTCCAGCCTACTCTGTGCCCTGGGTGGCTGACCTGTATGGATTAAACCAGTGAACACTCTTGACCTTTGGCTTGTAGACAGATCTGACCGATGGGGAGAACTCAGGAGATCTGAGGGCAGGTGGAGACTGATGCTGGGTGTTTAGTCCTCCAGCTCTTCTCCACTCAGTCTCTGCCTGTTGGCTCCATAGCTCTGCTCCCTGCCCCATCCTCCCTGTGTCCCCTCTCTGTCTCCATCTCTGTCTCTGAATTCCAGGAATCACCTCACCCCTTGACCCTTCCAGCACGGATGGGTAGGGATTCCCCATTTAGTAGCACTAATCCTGCTCCTCGACTTTAATAGTTGGCTCTTGATGAAACTCAATTTGAATGTCTTGCAGCCATTTTGAGTGTATTTTGTGTTTCCTGTTGAGACTGATATGAGGAAATACTTGTAAGGCCTTTTTCCTTTCCCTTCCCTCCTTCCTTCCCTCCCTTCCATTCATCCATTCTTCTTTCCTCCTTTCTCTCTTCCTCCCTCCCTTCTTCCTTCCTTTACTCCCTTCCTCCTCCTGTCCCTGCTTCCCTTCCTTTCTTTAACAGTGTGTTCTTCATAGAAGATAAGAAATAGACAAGACATGGGCTCTGCTCTCAGGGAACTTATAGTATGGCTTAAAATTTGACTACTAATAACGGAAATGAAAACTAACAATGTCTATGAGAAACAGTGTCACTGAAGAGAGAATCTGGCACATACAGTGGTTTGATTACACAATGCGAAATGTAAGCAACAGTTCACAGATTTGTTGCTTATTCATTCTGTATGCACATTAGCTTTGTCCCCTGGCCAGAAGTTTGAAAAGCCCATCTTTATTTAGTTTAATTTAAACAACATCAAAGAGTGTGTAGGTCTTTTTTTTAAAAGACTTTAATGAGTAAATAACTGGAAGTGTGATTTTTAGAACTCATCATATTCAAAAAGGTAATTTTACCTTAAGTGTTGTCAATAAAATAAATTCTCTACATATGTTCTTGGATATAAGATGCATATGAAGTTTGGGAAGGTATATAAGTTTTTTTTAAATTAAGAAACTTTTTTTTTTTTTTGGAGCAATTTCACGTTTACAGAAAAATTGAACAGAAATTAGTTCTCATATCGCCTCACAACACCCTCTCTTTGCCTTTCCAACTTCCCCTGTTATTAACATCTTGCATTTAGTGCAGTACATTTGTTACAATCAATGAGCCCGTATTAATTCATTAGTATTAACTGAAGTCTATAGTTTACATTAGGGTTCACTGTGTTGTCTGCTCTATGGGTTTTGAGAAATGTATAATGACATGTATCTACTGTTACAGCATCTAACAGAATAGTTTCATTGGCTTCAAAATCCTCGGTGCTCCACCTATTCATCCCTTCTCTAAGAACCCCTCAGCTCCTGCCAACTGTTGATCTTTTCTGTCTCCATAGTTTTGCCTTTTCCAGAATCTTATATAGTTAGAATCATAGAGTATGTAGTCTTTTCAGATCAGCTTCTTTTATTTGGCAATATGCATTTAAGGTTTCTTCCTGTATTTTAAGGCTTGATAGCTCATTTCTCTTTATTGCCGAATAATATTCCATTATATGGATGTACCACAGTTTATTCATTTACCTTTGGAAGGATATCTTGCTTTCAGATGTTGGCAAATATGAATAAAGCTGCTGTAAACATTTGTGTGCGAGTTTTGAACTGGTGTCTCAGGATTTAAGAGGTAAGTGGACATTGGGAAAGTCTATCAAGTTAGTTTTTTTTTTAAACAGCTAGGAAAACGTAGTTTTTGTCTCTGCCAATGTTCAGTTCTCTCCTGGTTATAATAGTGTGGCTGATTAGATGAGCACTGATACAAGGACATAACATCAAAAGACAATATAGTAAAAGGAAGTATTTCTGGAGTAAACTGCACATTCTCATATGTGAAGTTTAGTCTCTAATCCTGAAAAGAGGTTTCTTTGAACTAGTCAGAGCCAAGGGCAGATACTGACTTCCTTGCCAGACTTCCTAATTCAGACTGAGGCTGAATTAATCACCTAATTAATCACATACTTTTATGTAGAACCCGAGAATTAGACTTGAAATACAAACTGAATGTCTGATATACTAAATCAAGTACAAAATACCTCTCTGTTTTGTAATTTCACATGAGAAATTTACTCGATGACTTTTATTTCAAATTGAGGAGAGTAAACACATTACAAATGCATATCTTGTGTATGAACACATCTTTGGGATGTTAATGTGGCTCTTCCTTGCTTTTGAGTAAGCAAAGAGCCATTCTTTCAAGTCTTCCTGTGGCCACCAATAATTCTGCCAAGGGGTCTGACATCCTGGGAATTTGCCAGCCTTTCTTCGGAGACTTTGACTCACGCTGAAACACCCTCAGGGTTTCTTGTGGTCTGTTTAAATCTTCTGGTTCAGTGTATGTGGGTGCTGAGCCAGAACATATAAATTCCCATCTCAAAACTCTTGAGTGGTATGACTTCAAGAAAATCACTTCAACTTTTTTGTGTTTTAGAGAGTACCAAGCCTGTCTCTGCCGCCTGGGGATATTATAAAGGTGGATTAGCCTATGTTTTTAAAGCACTTAAAGCTTCCCAGTGCTTTGCAACTTGCAGGCATAATTACTGGCTGTATTCCAACTGGAATAAGGCAAGCAAAGTGCACTCACTTTAAAGCCAAATGCTCACCCTTTTCTTTTGAGAACTCCATTTAGTTCCTTTGTAGAGGTAATGTGTCTTGCATGTGAAAGCATTTGAGTTGCAGTGGGGGATATTTTCACTATTATTCAATATTCCATCATAGATCTGGACTCATTATCATTTTGTATCTGAACATTTTGTATCATTTTGTATGATATAAAGACATCTTACACAGTGGCTCAGAATCTTCCTTAGCCTAAATGAAAGTGGACAGGTGCTTCTCCATGTTTCTGAAGAGCACTTAGACTAAGCTTCTTGATCCAGTTTTTCCTGTTTAATGGAGACATTCCAGCCTGTAACACTCTGCATGTAGTTCATTCACAGCATCCAATGTGATAATAAAAGTGAGAAACATTGAGGAATGGCTTTTGATTTCTTATAATTATTAATAAAATCATAAACAAGAAGATTGTTTATATTTATAAAACATTTTTTTGTTTCATGGAAAATTAGTGGCTAAAATATCACACAACATCTCACTGCTCTTGGAAATTTAAGCCTCCTGTGTTGACATCAACAGATAATGTGTGAATTGGAAATAGCTGCAGAGAAATAGATATTTTCTTTTTTTAAAATAATTTATTTTTAAAATTTACATCCAAGTTAGTTAGCACATGGTGCAACAATGATTTCAGGAGTGATTCCTTCATGCCCCTTACCCATTTAGCCCATGCCCCTCCCACAACCCCTTCAGCAACCCTCTGTTCTCCATATTTAAGAGTCACTTATGTTTTGTCCCCCTCCCTGTTCTTATATTATTTTTATTCCCCTTCCTTTATCTTCATCTGTTTTGTATCTTAAAGTCCTCATATGAGTGAAGTAATTTGGCTGAGAAATAGATATTTTAAACTATTTTCTAAAAAAATAATTTATGGAGGAGAAATTGGTGTCACAAACATTTGGCTGATTGTAGAGATCACTGTTGCTCATTTATTTAATTTCTTCTCTTTTCTGTTTTGTAGTAGTGGTTTATCATAGTTTTATACTTTGAAAGTGCTTATTTGATAGCCCAGACAATTCACTGTGATAAGGACTTTATTTGCAGTTTGATTTGTTTTTGTTTCTTCTTGTTTGAAATATATTTTGCACATTTTCAGTGATTTCATTTTTCCTCCATCTTATTACTGTCATGACAGAACTTTCAGTAGTTGATGCTTGCAGTTTGGATGTAAAAGTTTAAAACTGAATATGAAGTTTAACACATGATAATTCTTTTGAGAATCTTTTGTTCTCTAGTGCAGGGATGGGAAAAATGTTCTAGAATCTACAGAAATTCATTTTTTGGATTATTTCTCTGGATCTGTGCTACTACTATAGTTGCTAGATGCTGGTGACTATTAAGCATGTGAAATGTGGTTTTTGGGACTCAGAAACTGAAATCTTACTTTTAATAAATTTAAATTTAAATAACCACACATGGCTGGTAACTACTATACTGGATAACACAGGTCAAGTGAGTCATTTGGTTACTAAAAGCTTGCCTTAAATTTTATCTTAACGTCCTGTAGATGTAGCAAAAACAACAAAAGTAAAAATTGACCCATTTGTTTACTTTGTGCTAGAGATTTCATTGATATTTAATTTTTGTGATCTGTAACAATTGTATGAGCTCCTCTTTTACTGGGAGGGACCCAAGGCCTAGAGAGCATAGGTAACTCAGCCAAGGTCATCGAACTCTTCTACCCTTGCTACCTTGTCACAGGATATAATTTTGGTTCAAATTGTGACATCAGGTTATTTTGTAGAGCACCTCTGTTTGGGTTTGTCTGATGTTTTCTTCTGACTAGATCAAAGTTGTATAATAATCTCATCACCCCAGAATGGAATCCCATGCCTACAGCAGTCTCCTCCTAGCCCCTAGCAACCATATTTCTTTCTCCATGGAGTTCCCTATTCTGATTACTTCACATAAATGTAATCATACACTACTAGATGGTCCTTGTGGTTGGCTTCTTTCATTTAACATAGTGTTTCCAATGCTCATCCTTGTTGAGGTATGTATCAGTACTTCATTCCTTTTATGGTTGAATAATACTCCATTACATGGATATGCCACATTTTGTTTACTCATTCATTAGTTGGTGGAAATTTGGTTTGTTACCACTTCTTAGTTACTATGAATAATGTTGCTGTAAATATTCATGTAAAAGTTTTTGTGGGGACATATGGTTTTATTTTGCCTGAGTACGTATGTAGGAATGGAGTTTCTGGGTCCTGTGGTTACTCTATGTTTAGCATTTCTGAGGCAAGGGTGATTATTTTTGATACATGTGGTTGTTCTCTATTTTTTCTTATGGTTTCTGTCCACTCGTGAATTAGGGTTGCAGTGGAGTATAGATTCAAGATAACAATAATAGTGTATCCGGTACCCTCCTTTAGTATCACATAAAACATTTAAAAAAAGTAATCAATACATGTTTTCACACTTTTGCACATATACTTGGGATTTAACAAATGGATGGCACTCTTCCTCTTATAACTTTCTTCATACTTTTGTTTGAAGAAAGTATATATATATATATATATATATATGTATATATACACACATACATACAGATTGTTATTTATTTAGGCTCTATTCCCAATGCAGTGTGGATAGTAGGAGTCTATAGATAGTTGGTAGAATGTCAGTTGAAATAAGAATTTGTACTTTTGAGTAAGTATTAGAGATAGCTGTGGAGAAAATTTATGATCTTGATACAGGACACTCTCTGTTGGTTTATGGCACTTTTCTAGGCCTTTACTATGTTCAGACCCTAGAGGGCTGGGCTATGTGCCTCCCTGCTGATCTGTGTGTAAGAAACAGCAGAATTTTAAGGCAATATAAGCTTTTTTTTTGTTCAGTAAATAGAGATTTCTTGCTGAGATGACAGAAGTCTGAAACTACTTTTTAAAAATATGCATAGTTTAACTCTGTTACTGTTGCCAGAAATGATCTTATTAAAATAAGGTTATGATGTACTTTGGCCTCCAAGAATATAACTCTGAATTTTAGTATAGTTGATTTAAAAAGGGAGAAAAAGTCCTGTGATAAGAATCTCCACACTTATGAAATTTTCCCAATTTCCCCTGTTGAATCCAGGTATTTCCTATTGTATATTTTCTGTGCCAGGTGCTAAGAAAATCCTAAATGTATGTATGTTATTCTTGTCTTTAAGGAGCTTATGCAAATGATGATATAAAGCAGAAATGAAGAAAAGGGTTCCAAGAATGACACAAAGGGCTGTACAGTGTTTCACGTGGTTCAGATGGGGTAGAATCCTGGAGCTTGGGATAGTATGTGCAAATATGTGTGTGTGTAAATCTTTTGAGTTGACTCTTTTTTTTTGTTTGTTTGTTTTTGAAGACTTTATATTTAAAATAGTTTCAGGTTTACAGTAAAACTGAGAGGAAGGTATAGAGATTTCACCTATACCTTCTCCCCTCACACGTCATAGATGGCCTCCCTTCTTATCAACATCACTCACCAGGGTGGTACATTTTTCACCAAGGATGAGCTGTTAATTGGCTCTTTACAGTAAAAGTACCACCATATTAACTAGTACTCTACTAATTGAGAGATTTTTGTGAAATATTGGGTAAACATTGAGCATTCATAGAATTTTTCAAGAATTTAATAGCTTCAGTGACAAAACGTATATTAATGACATCAATGGCATAAAGAAGATGTCCCTCTATTTAGGGAAAGCTAATGGTTCAAAGTACTTTTGTAATGAAGGAGGCAAGCATAAACATTCCAGCATCATTTACGGAGTGTGTAGAATGTTGAGAAAGAATAGTGCAATTGCGAAGAGTATAGATTCTAACATCAGACATCCTAGATTTGGGTATCAGCTGTATTATTTACTAGCTCAGTGTCTCAGGCAAGTTACTCAACTTCTCTGAGCCTCAATTTCTTCTTCTTTAATATGGGCATAATAATCATGCCTACTTCATAGCATTGCTGTGATGATTAAATATATTAGTTCACATAGACTACTTAGATTCATGTTTGGTACCTGATAAGCATTAAGTGACAAGGTGTTCCTAGCACTGTGCTAAGTGTAGTGAGGAGGCATAAGAGAATTTCTGGTGTCAAAAATCTTTAGCAGGTAAAATAACATTAATTGATACATGTTACATACAATTTCAGTGTAATATAACTCAGGTAAGTGTATATTTTCTTTCTAGTTGTGATTTAAAATCTGTAATGCATTCAGTGGACTTTCAAAGACCTAGCTTGAATCTCTTCAGGTAACAGAAAAGTAACAGTCTTCCATTTCACACGCTCTGCTGTTTATACTTTCTCTTAAGTTCTGAATGACCTTTCCTAGTTGGGTTAATTTAGTGAAATTTGACTAAACCCACTGGGGAAATGCATACTAACCTTTACCCTCACGTATCTGGTGAGTGTACCAGTTAGGAGAAAATGCTCCTGTTTCTTGAATATTTTCTTATAGCCCAGGTGCAAAACATTGGTTCCTGCATCTAAGGAAGTAGAAACTGGCAAACTCAAGGGGTGAAGGTACTGTATGCGTTGATGCCCTCAGCCATACCACTTGGTACCCAGAGACTGAACAGATGTTGGTCATTGGGTCATTTCCCAGTGATTCTGAAACTTTTCCCGAGAAAATGTTAAGACAGAGGTGAGTTGAATTGTGTCTGCTATAGGAGTCCCATGAAAACTTTTGAGAGGCCGAGATTTGCTCTTTGAGGTCTACTTAAGCTCAACTTAAAAAAATATATTTTGCACAATTTCTGTTGGCAAAAGGTACTTGTAGCTACTGCTGCTCCTTTTCTAGCTTTGTTGTTATTTTGAAAGTGTCCTGAGGATCACTGTAGTGCACAACTGCAGGGGACATTACTCATAGTTTATGTTAAGTGTACCTCCTGGAATTGTGCAGTGCGTGGCATGCACAGCCGTCCTCGGAGGTCCTAATACTGAATTTGGCTTAGTCTTATTCTTACAACCTGTTGTTACAGGTTCTTTGGAATGTGTGCTGGTCTTATGGATGAAATTGGGCTTTTAAGTGGGTAAGGTCTTGAACTCTAAATACTCAGATAAACCATGTCTTTAACTGCATGCCTTCTATGTCTGGTGGCATTCACCCAAACTCTTGCTATTATTATCCAGGTTATTATGACATGCCTTATCACCGTAAGTCATCTGGTGAGTGGTTTAAAGGATTTCTAACCCTTGTACTCTGGGACTTTACTAAGCATTCTTCACTGTTAAGCCTGATTTTTGTTGCCACAGCCACTGTTGCTGAGATTGAGCCTTCTGTTGTCACTTGAAAGTCTGGGGGTTCTAAGTGTATTGATGCTTATGTACAAGAGACTGCTCTGTCTTCTACTGCATGACTGGCTGGCCTTCCAGCTGCTCAAGGCGGGTCTTGGGGTCTGGAGCCAGTGCACCAGCTGCCCCAGGAGTCATCAAAGCACTCTCCTGCATTACAGTAGGATTAAATATGCTATTTGCTAGACTGTGTCTGGCAAGAGTCTTAGAACACTTCCAGGAAAGAAAAACAAAATTGTATTTCAACAAAGGAGTAAGAAAAGTTGGCACTGATCTCCATGAAGTCACTTCACTTGGTGCAAAAAAGTTCATGCTCTTTATTCTAACCAATTTTGTAGATACTTTGAGGAATACATTAAGCTTGTGATTCTAACTTAGGGAAATTGGAAAAATAGCTATTAACTTTGGGGTGATTGGAACTAGGATGATATATTTTACGCATATAGGTTACTATTAATTTATATTTTCTAATCAACAAATTAGATCACTGTCCATGCCTGGATTTTTTTTCCCACATGTTTGGTCGTTTAGGAGTATTGGTATAAAACAAGCCTGTTGATTTAAATCACAGATATCTAGAAGTGGAAGACATTCTGATACCATTTATCAGAAGCTACTCATTTTATAGGTGTCAAAGCTTAGACCCTGAGAAACTAGATGACTTGTACACAGTGACAGAGCAGATGGGTGGTTGAATCTGACCAGTACCCAGGCCATTCTGTGCCAGTGAAACTTGAGTCATGCTCCCTTGTCTCCCCATTCAGATGCCCTTGAAGAAGGCAGGGACCTGCCTGGGCATCTAAAGAACCCTTCTGTGCAACCGAGGTGATTCTCATTTCAACACTTGATTAGAATGGTATGGGAGGAATGCTAATAAAAGACCTTAGGACCTACTAGAAGAGTGAATCTGCAGTTACATAACCTCTCTGTGCCTCAGTTTCCCAAACAATAAAATCACATTTATGGTGTTTGGAACACAGCAGGTGTTATGCAACCATGAGTGGTTAGGATTATTTGCTGGAAGTTGCCTTTTAATTTTTTAAAACCCAAGTGTAGGAGAGGAGGCATCCGTAGAGAGGTTTAAACAGTCATCTTGTGATTTTAACTATATTAAGAGTTTGAAAAATGGAGAGACTTTGGCACCAGATAATCATAGTTTGGATCTGGGCTCCTGTTCTTTGTAGCTATTTGACCTGATTCAGCTCTTGCCACAGTTTATCCAGGTGACCACAGTTTATCCGAACACCTGCCAGCATCTTCATCTCCCTTTTTCTCAGTCACTGGTTTTAATCTCAGCACCTCTGTGTTAATGCTTTCTGCCTCTGATCTCCGAGGAAAAGCCATTGTTCCTTCGTCTCTGTTGTTATAGCATAAGAAACTAGAGATATCCCAGTCATTGAATTTTTATTAGCAAAATGTCTGCTTAAGATTTCTGGTCATATTCTTCCATTCACAGTATCTCTAAAAATTCATTACAACCTTCAATCACCTTTAATAAAGCGAAAACAAATTTCTGTCATTTTCATGGTTCAAGAGCTCCTTGGAAATGCTTGCATTTTATAGTACTTTTCTCCACAGAACAGAAATTGCATTTAAAGAAATCCTTAGTTTTTACAATTATAGAGTCTAATGCCAGTGAAAATGGTTTACACTATCAGTCCAGACAGTTTTAAAATATAATATTTTGTAATATGTGTTTTGTAACAAATTTTATTATTGCTCACATTTTGTGTCAAAACATTCTAAATGAATTTTTTTCTCTGTTTCTTAAAGTCATTGTTGTTAATAGTGTATAAAGACCATTCATTCACTTAATATTTATTACACATTATGGCAGGTGCTGTGCTAGGTTCTGGGAACTAGTGAATGACATGAATTTGGTTTTAGCCCTTAAGTAGCTTAAAATCCAGTTGAAAGTAGGAAAAAATGGTCTTCAAATAGGTAGGGAAGGGTTAAAGTCAGCAGAAGTTGCTAAACTATACTAATTCTGAACTAATGAATATTAAAGAAAAAATTGTTCAAGATGCGATGAGCTGTGATGATAGGTCAAGACACGTGTGTATTTTCCTCTATAATTGTTTACTTTTGCAAGGACTGTAATGATTTATTTCTTCAAACTTTATGTGGCAACTCAAAGGATCTTAGATATTTTTCTGCAGCCATCCAAATCTGCGGCAGATTTAACCCCATGGAGCATAGTGTTTGAACTTCTGTGTGCAGCAAATCAAAGGAAAGGAAAAAGCATCTTTCTAGAACTTAAGATCACAGGTATAAACAGGGTGACTCTTCCCTTTCCATTAGAAAATGGACAACTCCACAGTTACAAGAAATTTTGGATGCCTTTACTCTGTGTTGGACATTTAACTGATTAACTGTAACATTGGATTATCACAGATAATCCCCCACCTGAAGGCGAAAAAGAACAAACGTATCATCTCCTCTAGTCCCCCTTGTTTCTCTAGAAGTGGATGATATTACGAAAGCCATACTTACATTCAGTGTAAAATGTTTTCTTTGCCTGTTTTGAAAGAGGTAAGAATTTAATGCATTTTATAAAGTTTATCACTCATAAATGGGTTTATGGCCTTTATCTTCTATTGGACGTTACCTCCAGGATCAGATTGATAACCCATTGCAAGATCATAGCAATACAGTCTGTTCTGTGCTTGAGAGAAATTGTACAGATCCTTCTAGTTGAAGGAACTTTACTCTTGAGGGTAAGTTCTGATAAATATCAGTTGATGATCAGCTTAGCTCTGTCTTGGAATCCTAAAATTTTTGCTCAAGGAAAAAGAATCTGAAGTCGTATTTTACTTAGGTGAGGTCATCATTCAATTGCAGCAATTACTGCATTTTTTTAAATGTTTTATTTTTTTATTTTTTTATTTCTAGGAGAGAGAGAGAGAGAGAGACAGACAGACAGACAGACAGCGTGAGCAGGGGAGGGTCAGAGAGAGAGGGAGTCACAGACTCTGAAACACGCTCCAGGCTCTGAGCTGGCAGTCAGCACAGAGCCCAACGCGGGGCTCGAACCCACGAACCGCGAGATCATGACCTAAGTGAAAGTCGGTCGCTTAACCGACTAAGCCACCCAGGCGCCCCTCAATTACTGCATTTTATATAATTACATCCACCAGATGCCTGGAGAATCTATTTGCTTATTCTTTTTAATTGGTGGATATTGTTTTTATTGTTAGTTATTCTGTTTTATGTATTTAACTTGATAGACTGCTTACATTTGGGGGGATGATATTTAGATAAGCATAATCCTACTCAGTACAAGTAAAACCAGGCAGCACAGTCTACATCGCCTGAATGTAAATACACAAAGGGCAGGGTGGGTAGGTTGCTTGGTGTATTTGGAAGGCCCATTCAAAGGGAGGGAATGCTGTTATTTTTTATTTCTAGCTGTTTATATTGTACAAAAATCCAAGCTAAGTATTGTCAGATCTTTAAAAATATCAAGGAAATCAAGAAATCCAGACTTTATGTTAAAAATCAAAAGATTTTTAATATTCTTAATGAATTAATTTGTTTTTTTTTTCTTGTAAGGGCACAATGGATGACAAACAAACCAGTTAAAAAACAAATCCCTAGTCAGGCAGCAAGTGAACAGTTTTTAACCTCATCTGCAGTCAGGGTTAATAATTGAAAGTCTGAGACGGGAAAGCTTTTAAATAATGAGGGGAAATTCTTTCAAGTGGCAATATATCCTGGAAGCTTTCTCCTCTTTCTAGAAATCCAAGCATCAGAGGGAAAACAAGAGATTCTGGAGAGGTATTTCCCATGTGTGCAATATAGGAGAATTTCTGCATTTGTAGCTGATGATAGGCTGAGTTGGAATAGTAGTGGTATTGCTCTAGTGAATTACGCATGGGCTGAAGTTGAAATAATTATAAATGGAAGAGGAAGTTGCTTCATTTAACAAGTCAGATCTGATATGCACATGTGATTTACCCAGAGCAAATCATCATGCTTCAGGGTAGGTTTGTATCTACTCAGGGAAACCAAAATGAATTACCAACTTGACTACATAACTCCTCTGTTTAGTCCTTTGGTGGCTTTCCAAACTTAGTAACCCAGCAAATGCCTTCTCTTTCTGACCTCTTCCTGCCCCTTCGGCCTCATCTTCTGCCATCCATCATGGCCTTATGTATTCCTTTTGTCAGTAATAGGGCCTACTTTTCATTCCCAAATGCTTTATGGGTACCTTGGCTTTTGCATCCGTGCATCTGTTATTCCTGCCTTGAATACAGTGTTGTCTTGTTAGCTTCTCTGATTTCCAGATTCAGCTCAAATAGATTTTCTTAAGCAAAATATTTCTTATCTCTGAGTCAGCATTTCATAAGCTGTAGTTCAGGGTGGATCTTAAAAAACAGACAAAAAATGTATTAACATCAGGCTCAGAAGTGATTCTGACTCTGTCAAGGGTTGCTGTATAAAGAAGTGGATTTACATGAGTTTCCCAAATTAAGCATATTCTAGCTCCTTTTGGATGACTCATAGTACACATGGGCATTTTAGTGACTCTCTGAGAATTAGTGTAGCAAATATTTAACTTTGTTTGACCCAGTGTTTCTCAAACTTCCTTGACAATGGAACCTTTTTGTTTGAGAACATCTGTTAGTGTTTTGAGGCATGTCTGATTTGGGACTATAGTTTTGGAAAATAGTGCCTTAAAATATGGTTTTGATTATTAAGAGGAAATAACTTAGGAAGGAATGTCCTAGAAGTAATGGAAACATCAGAATGATTTTGTCCATTTCTTTGAATGTTTTTCACGACTTGGTTTGAATATTTGAATATTTGAATTATCAATGGAGACCCTTTGAAGCTCTGGCTGGCTTAATTGCCACATAGTGTCCAACAACAAAAAATGCAATTTATATTACAATCTCTTAATAATTTTTTCTTTGAAAAATTTCAAACACAGAAAAGTAAAGAGGAGGGTATGTTGAACCCACATATACCTATTACCCAGCTTAACAGTTACTAACATTTTGTGACTTTTATTCTTTATCATCTACCCTCTTTTTTTGCTGAACTGTTCTAAAGCATATCCAAGACATCGTGTCATTTCACTCTTATACTCTTTAGTATGCGTCTTCTTAAAAGGGGATGTTGCCTTGTATCAGCACAATAATGTTGCACTTATGAAAATTATAATAATTCTTTGGTAATGTCTAATATCTTGTCTGTATTCAAACTTAGAAAAAATCAAGGTGTTATTCATTATACCATAAAATTCACTCTTTAATGTGCAATTCAGTGGTTTTTAGGATATTTACAAAATTATGCAATAATCACCACTATCTAATTCCAGAACATTTTTTTCACCCCCCAAAAGAAATCTGTACATTAGCAATCACTCCTCATTTTCTCCTCCCCCTACTAACCTAATTTCTCTTTCTAGATTTTGCCTGTTTCATGGACTGTGTGGTCTTCTGTGACTGGATTTGGGATGTTTCCACTGTTTGGTTATTAAAAAAATATACTGTTATGCATATTCATGTAAAGGTTTTTGTGCTGACATGTGTTCATTTCTCTTGTGTATATCCCTAAGAATGGAATTGCTGGGAATAATTCTATGTATAATTTTTTGAGGAACTGCCAGACTGTTTGCAAAGTGATGGCAACATTTTACATTCCCACCAGGAGTATATGAGGATTCCAGTTGCTCCACACCCTCACCAACACGTGTTATTGTCCATTAGGTTTTAGCTATTTTAGTGGTTGTGAAGTGTATCTCCATTGTTACTTTGGTTTGTGTTTCCTTAATGACTAATGATGTTGAGCACCTTTTCATTTCTTTATCTTCTTTTGAGAAATATGTATTCAAATCCTTTCATAGTTTTTAAGTGGGTGGTTTGTCTTTTTATTATTGGGTTGCAAGAATTCTTTATATATTCTGAATACTAGTCCTTTATCAGATATATTGGTTGCAAATATTTTATGCCATTCTTTGGTGTCATTTCACTTTCTTGATAGTGTCCTTTGAAGCACAAAGTTTTAAAATTTTAATCCCAATTTACCAGATTTTTCTTTTGTTGCTTGTGGTTTTGGTATCATACTTAAGAAACCATTGTTTAATTAATCCAAGGTTTATGCCTATGACTTTTCCTGAGAATTTTATAGTTTTAGCTCTTGTATTTAGGTTTTTGATACATTTATAGTTAATTTTTGTATATAGGGTAGGGAGGGGGCTCTACTCTTAAAAGTAAAATGTTAGCTTCAGCCTTCAGAGTGTCCTAGAAAGATAGCTATTTTCCCTTTGTCTCCATCTCCCTTTGTGTACCCCATCCTCCATTCCAAACCCTCCATCCTTACTAATCATGACATTATTCATTAGAATCTATTTGTATACTGGGGAGTACTATAATCGGAGTCTAAGAGAGGACAAAGTCTCTATTGCACATGTGATTACATTTAATTAAGCAAACAACCACCTTGTAATGGACATCTGCTGTTTTTGCTTTTCTTGCCTACTCTTTCTGTTTTTCTGGAAATGGCATTTGGTTGTTCTTTGTGAAGCCTCCTCCCCACAGGCTATAGGCTGACCTTACAACTTATACTCCTGCTCAAGAAGTGGGGAAATCAAGCTGACTTAACCAATGCGTATTTTATCTCTAGGGCCATAATGATTGGTTTAGAGATGGACACAGATCCAAAAAGGGTCATGAGTGAGATACCTGTAATTAGTGGGAAAGCCTGGGAATTCTAATATCTTATTGTCAGAAAGAGGTGTCTGCCTGTGTGTAAAAGCAGCATGAATGGAAAGGTGAGCTGAGAGATGGCTTTTTAACTATCATTGAACACCTGAATGTAACTGCCTGAAGCTTTCAGAACCATGAGTTTGTATATTCCTCTTGAGATTTGCAGCTGAAGGAGTTGTGGTGGTTATAGACAAAATGCTAGAAGCTCAAGACCCAAAGTACCGAAGATACTTTTTGCTTTCATGGACTTGCCAACCTAGAAAGGAGATAGTCTTTTTGGTATTTCATATCTTCTATTGAGGCTTGTTCCTAAGAAAGAACCCCTTTCTTAACAAAAGCCTGTCAGGTTTGCAGTAAAATTCTTGAGGAAAACGTAAAGAAGAGGGGAGAATTTTATGTGCATGAGCCTTTTGTTTAGCAAATTGTCAGCTGGATGTTTTCATCATTTGAGTTGTTACTCGGACTCCGCTGGAATGGCTGGATGGCTGCCATTTTTCATCCAGATGGTCCTCCCTGTGCCTAAGTCTGGTGGGAAGTTGTGGTCCTCAGTAGATTGGCAGCACACCTATTTGCAGCACACAGGATTTCCAGTATACTGAATTTGAGATGAAGCAAGTATTAGAGTCACAGATTCTTTTTTCTGTCACTCAGGAGATTTTTTTTTTTAATATATTTTTATTTTATTTCTAGGAGAGAGAGAGACAGCGTGAGCAGGGGAGGGTCAGAGAGAGAGGGAGAAGCAGACTCTGAAACAGTCTCCAGGCTCTGAGCTGGCAGTCAGCACAGAGCCCGACGCAGGGCTCGAACCCACGAACTGCGAGATCATGACCTAAGCGAAAGTCGGTCGCTTAACCGACTAAGCCACCCAGGCGCCCCAGGAGATTTTTTTTTTTTTTTTTTTAATTTTCTTTACTGAGCAACCATCTTCTCTCCTCTTCAACCTCTGTAATTAGAAGGTTACACGGACTCACTGTAGACTTGAATAAGATTATCAGAAGTAAGTATGAAAAGGTTAAGATTTAAGCAAATAGAATAGAAAAAAGAAAAGTTAAAAAAATTTTTTTTCTAAGAAAAAAAAATTGAGGCTAATATTTGGTGCTGTTCAGTGGCGGGCACTTAAAATCTTTGTATAGAAGAGGCTCTGAAGGGGAAATCTGTGTGGTGATCAAGATGACTTATCTTGAAGTTTCTTTTGGACACCCAGATTTTCTCATGTTGTATGTTATTTGGGATGATGGAAGAGGGGGTAGTTGATAGTGTTGTGTGAGGAAGGGTAATGTTCTTTCCTCCCTCTTTCCGGGAAACTTTGGTGTGTGCCACCACTGCTTATTTCTTGAATCTTTCCCAGTGCTCAGTGGCATTGTTTATAATGAGCTTGCTACTCTTGTGTTTATGAAACTTGCCTAACAAATAAGAGTTCCTTCAGCACATTTACCAGGGGTATGTAAAAGCAAAAAGGAAATCAGCATGACATGTACTCACTAAAGATGTGCTGCCTAAAACTGAGAATGACACAAAAAGGCAAGCTGTGTTTAAGCTCGGCTGTAGATTATTCTGTTCTCTTTGGTTTTCAGGAAGCATTTGTTAGACCTTTGGGAATAGACTAGGCTGTCAGTTATCCTCATGTCGAATGTAGTTTATTTTGGGGGATAAGTGGGAGGAAAAGATAACTTTTCGAATTACTTGGACCTCATGTGAAAAGGTGACTAGAAGAGGTGAAATCTGAATAAAGCAAGGGCAGAAGAATATAGGAATATAGAAAATCCTATATTCTTTTTTTAGTAAGAGCTTTATTTAGATATAATTCATATACTTTGTAATTCATCCATGTAAAGGATACAGTTGAGTGGTTTTTAGTACATTCAGAGTTTTGTAGTCATTACTCCAATAAATTTTGGAATGTTGCCCCTCCCCTTATATTTCACCATCACATCTCAGTTACCCTTTGTCTCCTCCCCTCCCCCAAGGCCTAAGCAACCACTTAGATACCTTCTGTCTCTCTAGACTTGCTATTCTGGACACTTTTATATACATGGAATCATATAGTTGCAATATGTGGCTTTTTGTGTGTATCTTCTTTCATTTAGCATAATATTTATAAGTTTCCTCCTCCATGCTGCAACATATATCAGTATTGCATTCCTTTTTATGGCTGAATAATGTTTCATTGTATGGTTATATCTTAGTTTGTTTATCCATTCATCAGTTGATGCACATTTGTGTTGTTTTCACCTCGTGGCTATTAAGAATACCGTTGCTATAGGCATTTGTGTATAAGTTTTATTCTTGCACAGATGTAATAACAGGTCAATGGGAAACTATTCCAGCCAGTATGTCAGAAACATTTAGTTTGCCATAGTTTTCATGCTGCTTGACCTTTTATACCACAAAAGTTGTGATTTATTTCTAAGGAGTAGATACAAAAATCAGGAAACTGATATTAGATCACATTATGGAGCTGGACCTTAAAGTCATTCCATTCAGAAGAATTATTAAATTTATTTCCTTATATACATCCCTGTCCAAGACAGTAGTTCTCACACTCTTATCACCTCACTGTGCCTCAGGGAGAGGACATTTCTCCCATCAGACACTGTGAGGCTCTGTGCTAGTGATTTGCAAGGAATGAGGAGGGGCAGGCAGTAAGTAGATGAAATAAGCAGTGTGTTAAATGCCAGCATGGGGTACCAGTGATTAGAGAAAGAAGGATGATGCCCTCATCCTGAAAGAGTCAGTGAAGACTTCACAGATGTGGTCACATTCAAATTTGAGTTTCTGAAAAGTATGAGCCTGGATTTTTGCCTCATTATAAAATAGTTTAAATTTTTGCTTACTAATTTTTTTGTTCCCATCGTAATCACTGTTGATTAGTACTTGATGTGTACTGTACATGTGTACTTTTTTAATGCCATCCATTCCCCTTTTGATTAGAGAAACAAGCTGAAATAAGTTATGTTTACACAACAAACTACCAAACCTTGTCAGTTGAACAGAATTAAAAATTTTTTTCTATGAACTTATATTATTGCTACTGTTTTCTGATCTATTTTATATTTATATTTTGACTAGCCTTTCCCTTTTTTAACCAACTACCAAACAGAAAACCTGGAGCAGAATAGGTGGAGCTGTATGTAGAAAGATGAAGTTCTAAGCATTGAAATAATATATTTTACTAGAGCTTAAAATCTTAGTTCTAGTGTTACCATAAATGCAGATTTTTACATAAGTTTTCTCAATATACTTTCACTATACAAATGGCATTTTATTTTGAGAGAGAAAGAAAGGGAATGTGAGTGGGGGAGGGGCAGAGAGAGAGAGAGAGAGAGAGAGGGGAAGAGAGAACCTTAAGTAGGCTCCAAGCCCAGTGTGCAATCCACTACAGGTCTTGACGCTGGACTTAAAGGGGGCTCAGTCTCAGAAGCATGAGATCATGCCTTGAGCTGAAATTAAGATTCGGAGGCATAACTGAGCCACCCAGGCACCCTTACACATGATATTTTAAAGGACAGGTTACTGTTTAATGAATACAAATTAATTATTGTCTTATTATAGATGTTATGAAAATTGTTTACTTCATTATACAAAGGTATAGAATTTGGAAGAAACTCTTAAAATTGATGAATCCATTGCCCAGAGACACAGTAGATGGTGCTTGTTGACAAGATTTTCTCTAGAAGACTCTGGCTTCATTGTGATAATTATTCCCACATATATCATCACACTGGAAAAAATTTCTATGTGAATAACCACAAATCTATCTTTTATAAATCATAAAACTGTAAATATCAGTCCTTATTTGTTATATAACACACTGTTGCTATGTCTTCATAGTTACTACTGGTTGCACCGATAAAATAAAATAATGGAATACTATAATTGATGTGTTTTAAGTATTTTGACACCCACTGAGTCTACATCAATTTTCTTTTTTAAATTTCTGAGAGAGAGAGAGACAGCATGAGCAGGGAAGGGTTAGAGAGAGAGGGAGACACAGCATCTGAAGTAGGCTCCAGGCTCTGAGCTAGCTGTCAGCACAGAGCCCGACACTGGGCTCGAACCCATGAACCGTGAGATCATGACCTGAGCCGAAGTCGGACGCTTAACTGACTGAGCCACCCAGGTGCCCGCACTGAGTGTACATCAAAGTTAAAACTTATTTTTATAGATCTCAGGGATCTAATAAACTGTATTAACAACTTGTTTGTCATTCCATATACACACCACCATGGTTTTTTATAGACTGTTTAGTCATGCTGATTGTATTGGGATGAATGCTTTATTATGGAAACACTCTGACATTTGGGCATTTAACTAAGTTGGCTGTCTTCGACCTTCATTCTATAGTGAGATAGTTTATTGTTCATAATGAAGGGGACTCTAAAATTGCAAGGAAATTTTGAATGAGCCTTATGAAAAAGCTGTTTCCAAAGATAGAACAGTATTTTTAAGAATGTGGTTATCTATAGCAAGTAGAAAAGTACAGGCTTTAAAACAAAGCCATGTGTTCACTATTGGACTATGGGTTTGCCCAGGTAGAATCATGAGGTAGAGTGTGCAGAGCTGGGCTTCTGGCTGGTGGAGGTGGCTGGGATCATTGGTGGGAATGTCAGTTTGGATTGGAGGTTTCAACTTGAACAAATCCTATCAATCTAGAGAGATCATAGTCATAGCTTGAGAAAGACAAATAGTTAAGAAAGGTCGAACCACAAATTCCTCTAGAATTATATGAAAGGTGAATTTCTGCAGTTGTAGAGATGTTCAAGGTGAGAAGAGAAATGAGCTTTAGACTAACTTGAGCAGCTTAATTTGCTTCCAAAATTATACTTGGAAATGGGATGGTAAAACAGATTTAAACTTTTAGATTTAGATGTTTTAGGGATGATTCTCTTCTCAGAGGGCTAAAAAAAAAATCATGAAATGCATAATTGTGGTCTGTGCAAGCATCTTTTTCCTAAACATTTCATCTAGGCAGTTTTACAAACGGTGAATAGAAACCGTAGTTACACCTTTGCCTCTCTTGGGAAGCACTGCCCCGCCTCCCCTGTACATTGGCAGCTCCAGACCTCCTGGAACACACAAGACCTGTCTCAGCACCCCCATTTAAGCTGTGAGACCAAGCCAGGTACTTCGCTAAACTCTCTTTCTCTGCCTGGAAGGGGCATTCCACTCCAATTTGAAGATAGAACCCAGTCCTGTCCATCTGAGATTTATTTTGGTACATGGCACAGAAGAAGTTTTAAATGGTACTGCTTTTCCCCAATAGTTAATTTTAGGAGCCCCGTGTATTGAGTACAGTTCATCCTCATTATGTAGTGTTTGGCTGTGGTGGGGGAATCATGGGCTTATCCATAACATGGATCTCATTAGTACTGAGATGGGATTGGTGAGGGTTTTGAGGATCAGAAAGCCTGGAATGCTGCCCATTCAACCTTTCTTTTCCACGTACTAACCTTTTATATATACTCGTGTTTATTTTCTTGAGATATTATTTTCCATTGATCTGGGTGTATATTCTTTTGTCAAAACTGTGCTCTTTTATTTATTATAGGCATGTAACACTTTCTAATTATTGTTGTGGCTAGTCTGGGCTTTAATTCTGTTTTCAAACTTCTTTTAACTATTTTCTTCTGTTTGGATGCTTTGCTTTTACAGTCTGAATATAGGCCCTCTCCCTCCCCCACCCCCACTCCCAATGTTGGCATAGACTAGAACTTTTTTCTTGAAATGTTAATTTGGCTATTGCTAGCAAAGTAACAGTAGTTCATTAGGGGGATATCATGAAATTGATAGGAAAGGACTGGCTCTATAAAATAACCAGTCAACTGTAACTCTATTAAAGGGTTTATATGCTTAACTTTTAAGTAACACCTTCATGAATTATACTCAGAAATAGAACTAATTGAATAGACCAACATAATTTGTTCTCTTTTCTGTATATGCAAAGAGATACACAAATTGGCTATTTTCTGTATGGGTTAAGTATCCCATGGGTTAAGTTAACCACTTCTCTTTGAGTTTATAACGTTCAGAGATTGCAGAAAGATGCAAAACAGAGAAAGAAATATATTAATCTCTTTACATTCTGCTTGTTTTCATGAACATTTCAGGTTGGCTTATAATAAAAGTCCATTTTTAATAAGACCTAAAACAGTGAATGGAGAAAGAAGAAAACTCCACCGGGATGGATGGTGAGGCTGTATGCTAAGAACTTTTGGCGAAGCAAAGGTCCTGGGAGGTGAGGTTAGCAGACTCCACAGCTTGTCCAGAAAGCAAACTGGGAGATCAGTCTAAGAACAATCTTTGTAGATTTATTCATTTATTCAGGAAATATCTATTGTTGAACACCTAGTGTCTGTCTGGCACTCTTTTAGGCATTGGAAATATAGCAGCAAATCAGACGCAAATCCCAGCCCTCATAGAGCTGAAATTTTAGTAGAGAAGCGACAATAAACAAAATATACATATATGTGGTGATGTTTGATGGTAATACTTGCTAATAAGAAAAGGAAAATCTGTATTGGAAGGAAGATAGGAGGAGTTGCTGTTGGTGGTAGTGGTGGAGGAAGCTTGCTTACCTTTTTGCTGGAGTGGTCAAGGGAGACTTTTCTGAGAAACTGACTTTGGAAAAATGGCCAAAAGACATGCAGGACTGGTCAGGGGATGTTAACGGAAAGGAAGTGCCGGCAGAGGCCACAACTAGTGCCAGGACCCTGGTGTGCTTGTAGGATGGGATGAGGGAGAAGAGGCTAGGTAGAGTGAGTGAGGGGAGAGCAGTAGGAGGGGTTGTGGTTAGCACCCGCAACTCCAGGATCTGTCCTAAATGCTCAAGGCTCTTCAGATAAAAAAGGACAGGGCTACAAATAGAACCAAAGAAAGTAGCCACACATACTGTCTAATTTTTATTCAGTTGTATACCAGGTTTTTTATGTGCTCTGAGTTTGCAACACCTTGAAGAACGAGGAGGAATGGTGTATATAGGTACTGGTGTACATTTTGTTTCTATTTACCTGGACATAGACCAGTGGGGAAATTCTAGCAAACACTTTTAGGATGTACTTCTAAGTTTGGTATGCTACTGTTTATTTTAGAAACAAACAAGAAAATTCTGACCTCTCCGGCTCCACTTGGCATTATGAATACTTAGACAAATACACACTGAGAAAATATTGTGCTCTCAGCCTATGAAGTCTGTGGTTTGTAATCTTGTTTACACAGAGTTGCAAATAACAATCTCTGAAATATAATTTCCTGTCATTCACCTATCTGCCAATTTCCCCCTAAATTTATGGGTTTCTATAAAATTTACTGTGAAACTTGAGATATTCAGAATAGTAGACTTCAGATTAATTTTATACTTTTTTTTTCTTCTTTTATTTACTCCCAGACAAAGGTGTCTTAAAATTATGCCACTGAAGTCCTATAGTCATTTTCACACTTATGGTATAGTTGGCTGTTGTTATTTAAAAAAATACAATGATCTTCATAAAATCATGGCTTCAGTTTTGTCCTGGAAGTCTAACCAGGTAGTCATTTTACTGAGGTCTCCTCTTTGTACTCAGGAAAGAGGGAAACACCAAATCACTCTGCCTTTTCGAGGTGATGGAGAAGAATACATAATATATTTTCTTGGAAGCTGTTCTTTTCTTCTTGTGAATAGGAAGAGGGAAGTCTACCATCTGTGCCCCGATGCATGTATAATCAAGCCTGTTTCCTCTGAAGTCGATGTTGGTGCCTAAGATGACTTGATTTTTCCATTTTAGTGACATTGTGATTTTTATCACTTTGTTTATGGAAAAGGAGATGGGGGTGAGTGTAATGAATGTCAGGTCTCTTTGCTTGATGCATTCGTGGCCCACTCCAGGGCATGTGTTTCTTTAGGCTGTCAGGGGAATGGATTAGGAAGATGCCCAGTGGTGCCAGCTGTGTGCCTGGCAAGCATCTGGACCATGGAGGCGTCTCTTTGGCAGAGTCAACAGTTGGGCCAGAAAGGCTGTGACTCAGTGATGAGTGTAAACATTGTTGAGTTTGAATGATTAGGAGCAGAGCTTCTGGTCTCCGGTTATTAGCTGATGTAAGAGTGAAGTGGAGTAAAGGGGCGGCCTTTGTTGGAGAACAGCACTGTTAAGGAGCATGTAATGTGGTGGCTTTAAGGGAGGCCACTTAGGTTCAGAATCTGAAATGCGGCCACAGCTTTGGCAAACAGGTGCTTGGTGGTTCTATAAGGCTTGGCAGAGGGAGAGAAAAGTGGAAGTGGTTTGCTTGGTGCTCTTGGCCAGTGCTTGGAGTAAAAAGCAAGGTGCTGAGACCCTTCACAGTCACATTAATTGGTACATGAGCAAATAAACCTGACCTAGAGCTTTAGAGGGTAAGAGTAATGGCAAAAACCAGGGGAATAATTACTGCTTGCAATATTATTTATGTTTATATCTTCCCCACTAGACCATGGATGTTTTGAGGGTTGTGTTTATGCTTAGCCATTTTATATCACCACTGTTGATTGAAATGAACTCCTGGGTCAGATGAATTTCTCTTTTTAATGTCATTTTTTTTAACCTCTTCAGTTTGAGGGTAACTTGCTTTTCATATATATTTTGAAGAGCCTTTAGTATGTAACATCACTTTTCTTCCTTTTAGAGGTGTGGGTTTAATGAAGAAGGATTACATAAGGGCAGAGAGAGCAGGATAGTCTTCATAATAATGCAGAAGTAATCTTTGGTTCATTGTACATCAGTTCATTCATTCATTCATTCATTTATTCATTCATTTGTGCATCAGACATGCACTGGGCACTGCTTATCATGTGTCAGGTTCTGAGGATGCAAATCACAATATAATCATTTATTTATTTAAGAAGGGGCTTACAGATTTCTGTATTTAACATCAAAAGAACAAGAGATTGATCATTCACCTAAATTGTTTCTCAAGGAATTGTATTAGGAAGAGTTGTGAAGAGATTGGGAACAATTCTTAAGAAAGCTAGCTCAGAGATAATATTGTGTGATCAGCTTAAAATGTATTAACTGAGTTGACTTGAATTTAAAAAAATAATTTCAGTTACATATTCAGACATTTAAAAGCTTGTTACTTAAGATTAATTTTTCTGATATATATGCAAAACATTTCCATTTGTGTTTTATAATAATATTAATGATGTTAAGATAGGTAATATATTATCTCTCTAATAGCCCGAAATGGGAATTATCTCAAACTGAATAAATGTACATTTTGTCAATTTGTTTATTCCTTCCATGGACCTCTAGAAACACTAGTCCTGAAGCAATTTATTTTAAGAGAGTTAGAGGTCATATTGCAAAGAATGAGGCAAGATCTAACGGGTACAATTTGTTTTAACCTCTTAAAATACTCTGCACATTGTGGATGTGCAAGAAATGCTCTTAGTAACCCCAGTAGATTTATTGAATCAGAGGAGGTAGTTCTCCTTTTTACAGATCAATCTATGTTTGTTGGCATAGTGCAGCT
Source organism: Hyaena hyaena (assembly GCF_003009895.1). Classification (NCBI taxonomy): domain Eukaryota; kingdom Metazoa; phylum Chordata; class Mammalia; order Carnivora; family Hyaenidae; genus Hyaena; species Hyaena hyaena. The sequence goes on along the minus strand of NW_024080990.1, from coordinate 888,637 downwards.
ATGTTACATGATTTGCTATATAAATCACTGAATCTCTCATTTTTAAGAATGAATTTTTAAGTGATCTTTTGCTATATAGATTCATGGCCACCATAGGCTATTAAAGAGGCCACCTCAGACTGTTGAGGATGGATGTCTATAATTCAGAAATATGCTATGGCTCTCAGGCCGTTATCTTCATTATCTTTCTCCTAGGGCTTTAGTTGTGATTAAAAATGATTCTGGGTAGTTGAGCATGAGGGGTTTATAGCATTAGCATCTTCTGTTTTGTGTATATATATATAACTTTTGTTTATATGTGTTTGTATACATATTAGCTTATCTATATATTATGTACATATAGGTATATTTGTGTATGCATACACAAAATGTATACACATATGATAATTTGAAAACTGAATAAGAAAATATATAGTCATGTGTAACATCTGAATTTCTTTATATTGTGAAATGTTAGCTCAACTAATGGCATTCACAAAGGACATCAGTTTATATCTGCTTTAGATTTTATGACAGCCTCTTTTGAGGTGAACTTGAATTTTCTTGCATCATTAGACATATTTTCTAAGGTCTGATTAAAAATACCCAATTTATTTTGTTATCTTAGGTTGTCAAATATTATTTAATATAATTGAATTTCTTCATCCATAAACAATGTGGATAGAAGAGCACCATTCTTTCATTGATCGGAGAAATAAAATATGGCATGAGTAATAAATTTAAAATCATGGTGTAGAAGAAGCCAGATGAGACCCTGGAGTAAGACAGAATGAGTTTCTATTTGTCTTGCTTTCAAAGACTCTGTTATGTGTTGGAAATCTATTGGGCAAATTAATCAAATTCCCTCTATAGGCAGTTCATACATAACAAGGCAGCGCATTAAGTTGCCTGCCTCATCACATATCACATGTGCATAACATGTCCTGATTCAGACCAGCTGCTGGAGTGCTTGGACACTTTTATCCCCTTGAGTCCTTGAGGGTAGACATGAAGTGAGTGATAGAAGTTAGTCCTGGGTACCCTGACAATTATCATTGTCTTATAGGTACATATTTCTAATGGAGATACAATTAAGACCACAAGTTAGAAGACTGAATAACTCATATTTCATGGTTTAAAACTTGATGGGGCAAGTCAGATTTCAGCTTTGCCTGGGTGTTGTACCTGAGAATATGACTGTCTACACAGTTAACACATCTTCCCAAAGAATTTGTTGGAAAATTAAAGTCTTTTTTAGAGACTCTGTGCAGAGACTAATGCCTTCATTTGGGCACAGTGTACATGTTTGAAAGTATGGATGCTTGGATTTATTTTATGGGAGAGGATCAGAGTCAGAATTTTAATTCCTCTCTTGTCCTATACTCTTGTTATTCCCTTTTAGTTTACATATTATTTTTTTATGAAATACTTTTAAGATTTGACTTCTTGGTACAAATTTCAAAACATTGTATATTATCTAGTATCAGACATTTGTGTTCTCTCATAATGCTGGTCTATAAGAAAACAGGGAGGCTCTTAAACTGCACCTACTTGCCTGTAAACTTGATCAAATGTCACTTTAATCCCTGTGCACTTCTGGCAAACTAAGAGCTACTCATGAAGTGCTAAGTTCTCTTGTTTGAGACAAATATTTTCATTACATACTTGGTAGAGGTGACTCCATTTGGGTATCTACCAGACACTCTAATAAACTGATCTCCACTTAATAGACTCATGGATTAGCAGAGTCTCCCCACTCCCTCTGAGAGCATACTGATTGGTAGTGCTCAGCGACTTTACTTTCTAGGGTACCCATGCCTCACTGCTCATTGGTTACCTGTATAGTTTTGATAATGGTACTTGTGTTTCTAATATAATATAATTATGTAACAATTAACTGGTAAAATATAAGTACATAAAGAATGTGGTTGTTGCTATGAAAAGTTAAATGTGTTGAAAGATATGATACAGGCATGTTCTAAACATTTTTTCCCCCATTGACTTGAATATAGGAGAGAGAGCTCTAAAGATTGTACAAATTTAGAAGACTTTAGCCCGAGTGTCTTTAAATCTTTCCCTTATGAAATTTGGTAGTGGAATTTGTAAATATTGTTCAGTGGTTGTAGTTAATATGGGGAAGAGAAAAGACTGAATTCCTGGACCATCTTCAAAGAAAAATTATTCACTCTATTTCAAAAGATATCTTCGTGAATGTCCATTTATAAGAATTAAGTAAAATGTTTAAGGAATATATTATGCTTTTTTTTTTGGTGAATTGTTACCTTAAATAACATTTTTGCCTGGTTCATTTAGTAGTGGTATCTACAGTGGGTAACTTATTAATTTGCATTTTATGTTAACTTATCTGTATTTTTTATGCACTTAGTTTATATTTGAGCTTCATTACTTTGTTATTTTTAATTCAGATAGAGTCCTTGACTGTTAGTGTTTAGTATCTAGTAAGAAAACATCTAGAAAACAGTAATTACCAAAAAAAGCTTTCACGAAGAATGTGTAAGTATCTAAAAGAAGGCATTTCTTTTATATGTAGAAGCAAGCTAAATACATTTTTAACCTTTGTATTTGGAAATAATTTGAACTTAAAAGTTAAGAATTAGTAAAAGAACTTTAAAATATCCTTTACCATTTGCTTTGTTATTTGTCCTATCTGCCTGTTTAGCTAGCTATCATCTGTCTACTGTGTGTTGTACAGATAGATAAATATAGATTCTTTCCCTCTCTCTGGTACACACACGCGCATGCGCGTGCGTGCGTGCGCGCGCGCGCACACACACACAGTTTTTTTTCTGAACTATTTGAGAGTAAGTTGCATATAAGATGGTATGTATTTCCTAAGAACAAGAATGTTCTCTTACAGTAGTACCACAAGTGCAGTTATCAACTTCAGTATGTTTAACATTGATGCAGTAGTTTGCAATCTAATCTCTAGTTTTCCAGTTTCATCACTTGATCTAATTACCCCATTTTATGGCATTTTTTTCCTCCTCCTCCAGTGCAGAACCAAGCCTAGAATCACACTTTGCAATTAGTTGTCATGTCTTTTTAGTTTTAAATTTGGAACAATTCATATTTTATGACATTGATATTTTTAAGCACAGCTTTTTATTTCTTTTTTAAAAAATGGAACGTCCCTTATGTTATGTTTGTGTGATGTTTCCCCTTGTTTAGATTCAGGTTATGTGTTCCCTGCTGGAATATTTCATAATTAATGATGTGTCCTCAGGGTTTCACATCTGGAGGCACATGATGTCCATCTGCTCCTCAGTTTTGATGTTAATTTTGATCACCCACTCAAGGTGTTAGTTGATTTCTAAATACTATTTTTTCCCTTCTTATTAATAGGCAATATGTGGGGAGACATGTTATTTCCATGTAAAGATCTTGCTCTTCATGAAAACATTTCTCCGTAGACTTAGTATCCGTTGTTCATTCTTTACTGTGGTGATTGCAGAATGATGATTTTCCCTTTGTGTTGACCCATCAGCCCTTGGCCTTCTAGTATAAGCAAGAGCCCTCCTCTTTTTTTCTTTCATTTCTTTATGTACTTTTTATTTGCGTGAACTCTTAGTTTCCCATTTCTCCCTCTATCTGTGTATGATTTATAATTCATTACTATTTCAGAAATTATTTTGGTGCTCAATTGTCTGCGTTGGTAGTGGGAGCCTCTTCAGGTTGGCTCCTGTGCCTTTGTGATATGCTAGCCTTTCCATTTTAGCTCTTTCTTACTTTATGACACAACTAGGTATTATGGGCTCGTTTTATGCCTTTCTGATCCAGCATTTCCCCAAGGAGCCCTGAATTCTTTTTGAGTGGGGAATGGTGTTAGAAACCCAGGTTGTGGGTGTGTGTGTACATTTCTTCTGGCCTTTTGAGCAGACAGAGATAGAAAAGATATACATGCATGATTTATGCATGCATGCATATATACTTCACAATCCATATATGCATATAGAAATCTTGAGTTCACACCAAACCCAAGTTCTAACCCATACTCATAGAGTCTTTTTTTGTGTTTCTTCATTTCATATTTGTATCTCTCTTCTTCCACGGTAAGAACCCTAGCTCCCAGTGACTTCAGTATATTTACTCATTTGCTAAAATCTATAATAAATCTGAAATTTCAGAATTGTTTTGCCCTGACACTATATCAAACCTAATAAAATCAGTTATGGTTGTTTACAGTTCTGCCCCTTCCCTCCCCCCAATCAAGAACACTGTGTTCATAAATTGTGTGAGTTGTTCTCCCCATGCCCCTCCCCCTTCTCTGCTTCCTCCATCTTTTTGATGTTACAGTGTGGTTAAATCATTTATTTAAAATACAGTTTGGGATGATATGTTTCAGGTCGCTTTCAGTTTTAGTCCTCTCTCCTTGTTCTTGTTCATTTAATTCTACTTTTTGAACATCAGTAACATTTATATGCTTCCAAAAGTTAAAACTACAGAAAAAGATATACTCAGAAAAGTATCACTCCCTCTCATGTCCTTTCCACTCTATTCCTGCTCCTTAATCCCACATGGGCAACTATCTTCCTTGTTTCATCCACACTGAAGAGGAGGGGAATAGAGGATCCATCTTTTGAAGGGAAGTGAATGGAAGAACTGGGAGACATATTTTATCACCACCATGTCATGTTTATGCTTCCTTAAAACCCGTCCATCTGTCTGTCTATTGTACATACACATGTTTAATTTCAGATTCCAATCACACACTTCCAATGAGGCCAGCTATGCCTGATAACAGAAATGAGGTTGTCTAATACTTACCTTTTCCAATTATAATGTGCTGTGCACATGAGCATCTAAAGTATTAGAGAAACTTTCTCTGTATTTCTCCAGTCTTAATTTTTAATGTATTTTTATTTTTTAAAATCAGGAAAATATTTATTTTTGAGAGAGATGGGTGGGTGGGGGAGAGAGAGAGAGAGAGAGATGGAACAAGAGGAGGAGAGGGGCAGAGAGGGACGGAGACAAGAATCTGAAGCAAGCTCACAGCCTAGAGCCTGATATGGGGCTCAAACTCACAAACTGTGAGATCATGACCTGAGCCGAAGTTGAATGACTAACCGACTGAGCCACCCAGGCACCCCATCCTTAACCTTTTAATAACGTCCCAAGGAACTAGCACTCCTATGCAAAAACTTACTTCTGGTATCATCTTTAAGCAGCGTTTGCTGTTGTTTCCAGTCTTTTCATCATGTTCAAGACATTTCTTTATAGTTGGCTGATTTTTTTTTTTAAAGTAGCAGGTCTATCTTGAAGGTTACCGTATTTTTTTTTATTGTTGTAGATGTTCTATGGTATTCATTGGACCCATTAGTGTTAATATTAGTTTCATATATTTCCTAATGTTGGACACCCTTACAGTCTTGGAATACATCCTATTTCATCTTAAATTTCATTTGCCAGTGTTTTTAGGAATTTTATATTCATATTCATAAATGAAACTGATTTAAGGTTTTAAACTTTGCATCATGTTTGAGTACAAGGGCTATGCCAGTGATTAAAGAATTATCTTTTCCATGAAGATTCAGTAGCACTTGCCCCAAAGCAACTGAGTCTGGTACCTTTTGGGAAGATAGATCTTTGATCACTTAAATTTCTTACATGGTATCAGCTTTGCTATATCTCTTGGATTAATTCTGGCAATTTATATTCTTAGAAAATACTCCATTTAAACTTCTTTCTGCCCCCAAATGCTCAGTCCTGAGTGTTTGTATTTTTATTTCCCACTCAAACTCATTAATTTCTGCTTCTGTTTTTTTTCTTTTTTATTCCATAATTCTTCCACCTAATTGTTTGGGGGTAAATTTTATATGATAGAGATTTGCTATTTTGTCAAAGATATTATGAATCTTTTTTTTAAATGTTTATTTACTTATTTTGAGAGTTAGAGAGAGAGAGAGGGAGGGAGGGAGGGAGAGGGAATCCCAAGCAGGCTCCACATTGTCAATGCAGAGCTCAAGGCGGGGCTCAACTCACAAACTAGGAGATCATGACCTGAGCCAAAACAAGAGTTAGAGATGCTTTAACCGACTGAGCCATCCAGGAGACCCTGTCATGAACATCTTTTAACTGTGATTTTAAGATCACAGTTGTGATGCATCATTATTTATTTAGCTAACTCCCTGGTTAAAGACAGTTAGAGTGTTTTTGTTTTTCTTGCTATTAAAGTCAAGTTTGTGATTTACATCAATGTACCTATATCTTTGTATGTGTTTCACCCCTCAGAATATATTTTGGGAGAATTTCTAAGTCAATGTGAAATTATGTTTTAATGGAAAAATGTCAAAATATTCTCCAAAAAGAATGTACCAAGCGATTTGTATGAGAGCCCCATACCGCTGCAATTTCTGGTCTTCTTAGCTTTTACTTAAATTGATGTGATAAAATATTTTCATTTTATTTGTATTATTTTGAATTATAATAAAGTTGAAGTAATTGCTTGATAGTCATTTGCTTTTGTGTGTGCCTATGTGTGTATGGTTAGTCTGTTTCTATGCTTTGCCAGTTTTGCCATTGGGGTAGTAATTTTTTCCTATTATTTTAAGAGTTAATTGCTCTTCCAAGTACAGTAATCTTTGCTTTCCATATCTATATAGCAATTTTTTTCCAGTTTGTTTTTCTTTCGAATATGCATAATGACTTTTTATTTTCAGGGAAACAAATGTATGACTGGGATTGTGTTGATACAAGTTTTCTCCATACTAATATAAGAAAAATAATCACATACTGTCTTTCTGTAGTTTCATTTTTTTGCATTTATACCTTTTAATTCTCGAAAATTTATTTTAGTATAAGGACTGAGTAGGGAACTCATCTTTCCCTTTCTTTTAAATTGCTTTTCAGTTGTCTCAATAACATTTATTGAATGATCCATCTTTTCCCTACTGCTCTGAAGTGCCACCATTATCACAAATGAATTCTCAATACATACTTGGGCCTGTATCTCGAGGATAATATTACGTTGATCTATTTCTTTTTCTGTGTTAGTACTATTCTCTTAATTACCAAAGCATGATAATACATTTATCATACATTTAGTCTTTCAACAAATATTAGTATTTCTTTTCAAAATTAGGATCATTTCCTATTGAGATCTTTTTTTTTTACTAGCATGGCATTGTATTTAAAATTAACAGGAAGAATTGATATTTGTAGTATAGTTAAGTCTTTTTTCAAATTATTTCTTTAGTTATTTTTTTTTTTTATCTGTTTCTTATTTGCATTTTCTAGTTTTCCTTCTATAGGTACTATGGATTTCTTCATATTATTTATTTCCTGGTATTTTATGGTTTCTTTTTTTGATATTTTTATTATACTTTTTATTCAACTACATTTTCTGTTTTAACACTTGAAGCTGTTGTAGTCTACATTCTAACTTTAATAAACCATGTAGCATAGTGTGTGTCTTCGGGGATGTTGCTTGCTCCAACTTTCTGGTTTCTAAGAAGATAATAGTTGTACCTGCTTGTTTAGAATTTAAATAAGATGATATTGTAAAGGAATTAGTTCATAGTTCTCAACAAATGTTAATTGTCATTATAAATATGATTTTTAGTTTTCAACAAATGTCATTATAAATATGATTTTTAGTTTTTGACATGTTTTTATACTGAATTTTCTTGTTACCAGTAGATTTTTCAGTTTGTTTACTATAATTTCCAAATATTCAGTCATTTACCTCTGAATAAATATTTTGCCTTCTCTTTCTAATTAGGTGAGATTTCAAAGTGCCTTTTAGAAAAGTAGTTTAATTCAGGGAAAAGATGTCTTGGATCATTACCATTTTCAGCAGCCTTTGACTTATTGATCAAAATGTCAACCATATCCTAATGTAAATGAATTTAGGGAATGAACTTGTGAAAAATGAATTATATAGTATGGTTTTCTTTATTTTATTGAGATGCTCTTGGAAGACATGGTCTATAAGGAAGGTGTGTTGTCCAGAGTGTCCTCATTAGAACCTGAAGTCACTGTTACCCTATTAAAAGAGGAGTCTCTCTTGTTTTTCAGTGTATCCCATCTCCCTGTAGAAGTGCTAGTAAACATTGCCAACTAAGTGGAATAACCAAAAATTGTTATGTGGAGTGCACAAGATGATATTACAAGTATTTCTGTCATTCTTTTCTTTTTTTTTTTAATGTTTGTTTTTGAGAGCAGGGAGGGACTGAGAGAGAAGGGGACAGAGGATCCAAAGTGGGCTCTTTCCTCACAGCAGACAGTCCGATGCAGGGCTTGAACTCACGAACTGTGAGATCATGGCCTGAGCCAAAGTCGGATGCTTTGACTGAGCCACCCAGGTACCTCTGTCATCATATTCTAAAAGTAAGATGCTGTGTGGTGTAAATGATAAATCCAAACTGCTACTAGTGGCCACTAATCCTGAGATAGGGATTTGTTGAAGTCAGTGGAATACTATTTTGCCTTTAATTAAAATAAACATATATTAAGTAATACGTTGTGCTTAAAGTGAATTTTAAGTGAGTAATGTGGCTTCATTATATTGTATGAACAGAACAAAATAAAAAATTCTACCCAAATAGCAAACTGTTCATGAACTAAAGACCATGGAGGAAGAAAGACTTAAAAACCCATTTATCATGGCCACCTCTAATGAGTGAATGCATGATCTAATGGTGAATGAATTTTTTTTTTTTTTTTTTTTAAAGCAGCAGCTGTGACTTACACAACTTAGAAATGTTAACTTGCAGCTAGATTGAACCATTCACATCAGGGCAGATGGGATAATTTATTGAAAAAGGCATTTCAGTATTTCTTAAGCCATGATCTGGGTGGGCTGCAAACCCCATGTAAACATGAGAGGTAGAAAGATTTAAGGGATGGCTAGTGAAATATGTTCCTTTTTCTCTCTTTAAACCTAAAATACCATCTTCATCATGGGTCTCTTACATTAATCAACCAGTGTTAAGGGTCTGTTTACAGCCAACCTGAAAGTCAGGCTGGGTTAGAAAAACCTCTGGGCTACAGGACTTTTTCGTTGAGGTATGTTGATGAAAAGAAGGCTATGAGGAAAAGGGCTTTACTTAGGAGGTGGGATTTAATTTGGGTTCTGATGGGTGAACAGGGTTTGTGAAGAAGGTGAAAAAGGAAGGCACAGGGAAAAGATGGGAGTGATGGTACTGAAAATAGGAATAATTATGGGGTATGAGGGCAAGAACTGATCTAGATGCATATTAATGACCAAATGTGTAGTGGGATGGGGAGTTAGGGAAGCAATGAGCTAGGCTTTTAGAGTATCTTGATAACTAGGAAGGGCTTAACCTATGGTGCTTTGGGTAACAGTCTGGCCCATGCCCCAAAGAAGGACTCAGGCAGGTATTTAAAACATAGCATTTTACTTTTAAGACTGAATTAACTTTTTACAAAGGAATTTGAAGGAGAAAGGCATTATTAGTCATGAAGAAGCTTAACATGGATCTTAATTTCTGAGATACTCTGATAAAACTGAAATGGTGGCATCTTTTGCTGATGATCTGAAACAGTAGAACACATGTTGCATCTGAAAGCAATAACTGCTGAGGACAGAGAAGACTGCCAGTAAATACTTGATTTAAGTCACTAGATTTGACAACTGAGAAATGTGACTTAGAATTATGATTTCTTTTTTCCCAGTGTCACCTAAATCAATACCAACAATATTAGAATGAAAAAGTATAAAGTTGAAAAGCTCAGACCGTAAGGAAACTATGAAGAGGGGAGTTTGGAAAATCCAGGTTGGATTGTGGTCATCAGAGAGCAGTCAGAATACACATGTACAACACATTCCTATCACCCTTTCCTGCATCTAAAATGAGCTGAATAAAATTACTGCTTCACAGGTTTCTATAGACATCCAATATCTGTTTTTGACACCTGGGATCAATTATAGATCAGTGAATACAGATTTCTAGTGGAAGTCAGTAATGGCACCTGAGAAAATAAATAAGAAATGGAAATAGAAATAGAAATAACCTGTCATCTTGTGATCATGTTTGAAAACCTAACATGAAAACGTAATTTTTTTTTTACTTAGGTCATAATAAACCATTACCATGTGTCCTACTATTTAATTATTTAATTAAAATCTCTTTAATAATTTCTGCTTTATAAATAATTGTTTTTCATTGTTTATATAGCACATGGAAATGGCATAACAATCACACGTGTTAAATCATCGAGTCAATAATTCATGTGCAATGACAGTAACAGCTATTAACAAAATACTGCTAACTGATCAAAAGCAAAGGTAAACTAGAGAGCACAGTATATTGCAAGTAAACATGATATATTGAAAATTATTATTGTAATAAAAATGATAATACATATTGACCTAGAGGGTAAGTGCCCTAAGACAGGACTTTTCAGATAGCAGACATTAAAATCTGCATTGGTATAGTCCGAGCTGACTTCAGAGACAGTTTCAAATAGCATTCATATGTAGAAACAATATTTACAGAGTGATTAGATTACAGCATTGACTCGTACATCATAATGAATTTGCAGAGCCCTTTTCTTCCTTTTCCTTTCTCCTTCCTTCTTTTCTTTCCTCCATCCCACCCACAATGATTGTGCTTCTAAAATCTACCAATGTGTTCAGGGTTGCAACCCTAAATTAATTTTTTCCAATGTTTATTTATTTTTGAGAGAGAGAGTATGAGCAGGGGAGGGGCAGAGAGAGAGAGGGAGACACAGAATCTGAAGCGGGTTCCAGGCTCTGAGCTATCAGCACAGAGCCCAATGTGGGCCTCGAAGTCACTGGTGAGCCAGGAGATCATGATCTGAGCCGAAGTTGAATGCTTAACAGACTGAGCCACCCAGACACCCCGCAAACCTAAATTAACAATGCAGAGAAGTCAGTCTCTTGCACTCCCATCCTGTCTACCTTTCGGAGCTTGAACTCTGCTCTGCACTGTCAGCGCCCTGGTTTCCAGACAGGTTGATCAGGCAGTTAGAATACAGTGCTCATATGATTGTTAGAGTCATTTCTCAGATTGAATACCTTGAATCCTGGCACTCCAGGAGAAGCAAATATGGGGAAATGTGGTTGAAAAGGTAAAAAGAGACATTTGGTGTTAAAGGGATCTGTGGTTGTTTTCAGGAGCCATAGAAGATGGTGGAACCAATTTTAATGACTAACCTCAAATTTATGGTTTAAAAAAAATTGGTACTGGTACAGATTAAACACTACCTCTATGTTTATTTTATCTATTATCAGGATTATTTGTTACTTTATATGTGGACTGAAGGGATGTTTAGGGAGGCTGGGTGTGGGTAGAGAATTTCTTTAAGTTGTTCAGCAAGAAGGGACAGAATGGAGAAAAGGATTAAAATTGGGAGGGTATGCACAAATGAAAATAAAAACGTGATTAAATGACCTGTGGTCTGTGAATCCTTGGTCTCCCTTGAGGAGAAAGACTGGAGGCATTTTTACAATTTAGATCTTTCTCTACTGGTCACCAGGGGGAGCTGCTAACACAGTGTAGTTTAGTTGCTGACCAGAAGACTCTTCCTTGGGGAAGAGTAGCAGATCCATGGTTGTTGGAGACAGACTGCTTGTGGATATTCAGTGTTTATATAGTGGGGTTCCCTAACTAAGGGATTTTTTTTATCTCAAAATAATATTTGAAAATCCATGAAATTTGCTCCAGTTACTTTGAAGACATGAAATATACCTTATCTATTTTTGGATCCCTCCTTATGTAGGTGCTAGGCACTTAATCATTATTTACTGAGTGGATGGAAGAATTTGAAAGTTGCTAGTAGATTGTACGTTACTTGGGAAATCATCCTTTGATGATCCATAAGAAGAGAAACTTTGGGTCTTCTTTAAAACAATTTTTGTAGAATTTCAGCATTCATGATTGATGTAAGAGTTTCATGTAGTTAACTGATGCTTGAACCTACGGTTTTAGGTTTTATTTAAAATATATAAAGTTAGGGGTGCCTGGCTGGCTCACTTGGTAGAGCATATAACTTTTGATTATATGTAAGTTCAAGCTCCACATTGAGTGTAGAAATTACTTAAAAATAAAATCTTAAAAAAATTAAAATATATAAAATTTCTGAAGTTGATTCCCTTTTTATGGATACATATGACACTGTATTAGATGAACCTGATGGTTTGTTCTGAGCATCTTCATTTTTAATAAGTGATGTACTATCAAAATTGAGGGCCCACATCTTTAGACTGTAAATTTTCTAAGGCAGATATCAGCCTGTTTTTAATGTTCTGATAGGCATGCAAGGTGGTTTCTCTTGGCATTTGCTGTCTTAGAAGAGGCAGATAGTGTAACACTTAAGCATGTGGTTTTTTTTTTTTTAATGTTTTTTATTTATTTCTAGGAGAGAGAGAGAGACAGTATGAGCAGAGGAGGGTCAGAGAGAGGGAGTCACAGACTCTTAAACAGGCTCCAGGCTCTGAGCCGGCAGTCAGCACAGAGCCCGACGCGGGGCTCTAACCCACGAACCGCGAGATCATGACCTAAGCGAAAGTCGGACGCTTAACCGACTAAGCCACCCAGGCGCCCCAAGCATGTGGTTTTGATAGGTTGTGTTCCATTTTGAATTCCAGCTCTACTAGGATTCCTGTTAAGTGGCTTATTTTTTCAGTGCTCTAGTTTCCTTACCTGAAAAATGGGAATAACAGTAGTATCTACTAACCTTAAGAGATTTGTGTACAGTTTAATATGGCAATTCATGTAAAACAGAACTACCTAGTGTTGTTATTATTAACATTATTATTAACTTATTTCACTAGGTCTATACAATTTTCTATTTAGGAAGTGTTTCTTAAGTGAATTTAATTAAATACCACATCTTTATTTTCATTTATGAAGGAAGTTCCTTTAGAAACAGTAAATACTCCTGTTTGTAACAGTATTCAGTATAATAGTGTGGTTTCTCTCACATTGAGCCAGATGGCGTTCTCTAGCTACAGAATAAGGAATCCTTTAGCTGTGTGTCATTTTTGGAGCAATCACATACATTACTTTAAATTGAAATTAACGTGGGATTCAAAATTGATACATGGTTACTGTATAGAATTTTCCTCTCAGTTGTAAGAGAGTATTTTTGCATCTAGATATTTTAAGAGCATAAAAAGATGCATTACGATAATCACTCCTGTAAGGGCTTGTTTTGACATAGATTACTTTAGAAAGTAAGCAAATAAAAGTAAAAACAGAAAAAGCTTGTAGGTTTAATTATAAGTGTGACCACAGTTTTCTCAGTACTCAACTCAGATTTAAGTCCTCACTGTACTATGTGTTGTGATTTTCTGTTTCAGTTTTTATTTATGGTGATGATTCTAATTGAAAACATTTCTTTAAAAGCTCTAAAATTGTGCTATTTGGTCACATGCAGTTCTGTGATTTGCAGATAGAAAGCACTTCATTCGCAAATACATTCACAAATACTGAATATCTAGTATATGTTTATCTCAGTTCTGAACCATGAGGATACAGCGGTGAACAGACAAGAATCCCTGCCATTGTGGAACTTACTTGTGACAGGAGGCAGGTAATAAACACATAGGTGAACTGTATTTATCTGAAGTTGGTACGTGCTGTGGAGAAAAATAAAGCAAGAGAATATATAGGAAGATTTGTAAGTTTAAATAGGATAGTCAAGAGTTGACAGGAAATGAAACTTTTGAGTAGACTTGGAGGCCATGAAGGAGTGAGTCATGTGGTTGCAAGGGGGAAGAACCTTTCAGATAGAAGCAGCAGCAAGGAAATCCTTGTGGGTGGAACAGATTGAACAAAGAGCAGAGTAGTAGAAATGAAGTCAGAAACAAGCAGCATCATATAGGGCCTTGTGGGCCACTTATATTTTTAATGAAACGGGAAGCCATTGGAAGTTTTTGAGGAGTGTGAAGTGATTTGCCTTCCATTTTTAAAGAACCATTTCATTAGCTATTCTGACAAAAGACAGTAGGGAGCAGCAGGAGACCATTTAAGAGGTTCCTACAGTAATCTGCAAGATGATGGTGGATCTGATCACTGTCCAGCTAGAGTGGGTGCTTTGGAGAGACTGAGAAGTGGTCGGAGTCCTAATTTACTTTGAAGGTAGAGTCAACCTGATTTGCTAACATATTGGATATCAAACTAGAGTTGTTAAGGCTTTGAGTCTGAATAACTTGAATGATAGTCACAATCAAGTTACCTTGAGGAGACTGATGAATCAGTCTCTTCCAGGACTCTTGTGTTCCAGGATTCAAATGTGTTGAGTTTGAGGGAAAAGGTGCACACTTCTTGTATAATCTATGAAACATGCGTGTTACTTAAAGATAAAAATAAAGAAGGAAAAATGAGTCATGGAGTGCTCCAGTTTGAGAAACACATGCATTTTATATTTGGAATGCTTTTACTATCTATCTATCTATCTATCTATCTATCTATCTATCTATCTATCCATTCATTCAGAGAGAGACAGAGACAGCCTGAGTAGGAGAGGGGCAGAGAGTGTAGGGGAGAGAGAGAATCTTAAGTAGGCTCCATGCTGCCAGTGCAGAGTCTGACACTGGGCTTGAATTCATGAAACTGTGAGATCATGACCTGAGCTGAAACCAAGAGTTGGATCCTTAACTGACTGAGCCACCCAGGCACCATTGGAATTACTATTATTTTAAAAAAACTTATTAATTTTGAGACAGAGAGTGTGTGCCTGGGAGCAAGGGAGGGGCAGAAAGAGAGAGAGGGAGAAAGAGAGAGAGAGAGAGAAAATCCCAAGCAGACTCCATGCTGTCAGCATAGAGCCCATTGCAGGGCTTTATCCCACAAAATGTGAGATCATGACCTGAACCAAAACCCAAGAGTCTGATGCTCAACCGACTGAGCCATCTAGGCGCCCCTTGAATAATTTTCAAGATTCACTTGATTGCAGATATTTAGAAACCCATATTTCTGGCTTGCTTCCTTATGTCATTGTTCTATCTAATACTTTTTTCCTTATAATCCAAGAGGGTGTGTTTTTATTTGTTTTATTGGTTTGATTTTTACATAAATATACCCAGACATTTCATACATATCTATCTTTTAGGGATTTATCTTCCAAGTATCATCTACATTGGATAGCTATATGTTTAACTCAAATGATGCCACAGTTGCTCATTTTTTTTTCATAATTCTGTTTTTATATTAATTCAAAATTAGCTTATAAGCCACTCAGGAAAATTAGCTTGAAGAAAATCTCTTGAAGAGATTTTCAATTTTTAGACATTGACTTTCTTTCAACCTCAGCTTTGGCACATTGTACACTGATACTCCTTTAGAGCCAACAACTTTCCACGTGCCAAGTTTAGTCTTTCACTCGTCAGGAGACTAATGATGTGGACTAATGAGAGTACATGAGGCTCTGCCTGCTGGGGACTGTGCTGGTGGAAGGCGCTGGACCCATATTGTTCTCTGCCTCCTGCCCAGACTGCCTGGCACTGTGACTGTTCCCAGGCCTCAGAAAGTGGGGCCCTTTTTATTTGTCTGAGATACTGTATATCAAAAATCTGTTTACTCCCAATAAATACTTTGAAAGTTAATGGGATATTGCTGTATTTCCTAAAAAGGGATATTCTTTAATTATATAGTATCATTTTAGGGAAGTCCTTGTCACAAAGTTTTGTTGTTTCCCAGATCAGGGTTATTTGCAATTCTCTTGAGGAGAATGGCTTATTAGCTTTATATTTAAAATCTTTATGAATGTTCAATCATGTCATTTATCCTGGCAACTAAGAAACTTATAATTAAATTTGAACTTGTTATCTAGCAAATGATAAATGCTTTTCCTTTGACCTAACTTTTTTCACCTGCTTATTTTTTTAATTGTGGAAACACCACGTAACATAAAATTTACCACCTTAACTGTTTTAAAGGGTATAGTTCAGTTATGTTAACCATATTCACACTATTGTGCAGCAGATCTCTAGAACTTTTGTCCTGCAAAACAGAAATTCTATGCCTATTGAACAGCAATACCCCGTTTCCCTCTCCTTCTCATCCACTTATTTTTAAAGATTACCTTTAAAAAATATAACACAAAAATATGGAGCATTAAAATGTCAAATCACAAACTGAGTGTTGCTGGAGGGATGTTATGTGTGGGGATGGGCTAGATGGGTGATGGATATTAAGGAGGGCACTTGTTGGGATGAGCACGGGGTGTTATATAAATGATGAATCACTAAATTCTACTTCTGACGCCATTATTCGTTGTATGTTGACTAGCTTGGATTTAAATTAAAAAAATAATTTCCACTCACTAAATAAGTAAATAAAAGTAAAAATAAAATGTCAAATCTTGCTAAATGGATGATTGTGGGGGAAAAAAAGCACAAGAGTTTCCTATTTCCCATGTATACCCTAAGTTTCCTCCCTCTACTAACCCTAATCTGTGTAGACAATGACATTCAACTTTTTTTTTTTTTTTTGCTGTTTTTCTGGTATTTCTAGGTTATATCTTATTAAAGTAAGATAAATTACTTTATAGTTAAATAAAGTACTGTTCTTACTAAAATAAGTAGTGTTATTATTTGTTATGAAGACATCAGTGTTCACTGTCCAGTATTGTGTTTTGCCAATCGTGTAGAGCTTTTTGTTTCAAATTGAGTTAATAATTAACACTCATTCCTCATTTGCTTACTTTTCTAAATTCCCTGTCCTTTTGTTTCTCTCAGATGTACTGTCTTTTAAATGATTAAATGCTCTTGGAGATATCTGTCTCATAGCTTCCACTCTTCTAGCTCCATGCTAGATGGCTTATTCTAGGCCTGCGTAATCTCCATTATTGTGGGACTTCCCTCGGTACTCCATCATTCTTCCAGGTTGCCAGAATGAAGATTCCATGCCTTCGCTTCCTGTTTGATAAAACATTCAATCAGTTGTTTCCTAAGGAAAAGAATATGGGTGGCTAAATTTTTGTTTCCTTCATGGTTGGAGCAGCCTTTATTTCTATTCTCCCAATTGAATGATAGCTTTGCTGGGTATAGAATTCTATGTTTAAAATACTTTTTTCCCCTAGATTTTAAAAATTAATGCTCTATATTGTCTTCTAGATTCCATTTTCACTTTCAGAAACTGTCATTGTAATTGCTAATTTATATATGTATATGCATCTTAAAATTTTTTTTGGATTTTTTTGTATGTTATTATTTCTGGTGTGATGCAATTTCATAATAGTTTGACTTATAATAAGCCTCTCTCTTTCTTTCTCTCTCTCTCATTTATTGGGCTGTGCACTTAATGGATTTTTTTGAATATGAAGACTTTTGTAGCCTTTTGTTCTGGGATGAATCTTGGAAATTTTTTTGTCTTTTTGTTCTGGGAAATTTTCTGGTTTCATTACTTTGCTAATCACTTCTCTTTATGTTTTCCCTATACTTCCTGAAACTCCTATTATTAAGATTTCGAATCTACTGTATAATGGGATTGGTATTCTAGTATTTTTATTTGTTCACTTGCATTTCCCATCCTTTGGTCTTTTGTTTATGTTCTCTAGGAGATTTCCTTGACTTAGTTTTCTAACTCCATGCTTTATGTAAATTTTAGTGCAATATTGATTTCAGGAGTAGAATTAGAGAATTTATCACTTATATATAATACTCAGTGCTGGTCATGACAAATGCCCTCTTAATACCCATCATGCATCTAACCCATCTCCCACCTATATTTCTCTATCAACTCTTAGTTTGTTTCCTATAGTTAAGAGTCTCTTGTGGTTTGTTTCCCTCTCTTCTCCCAAACTCCCCAATCCCATCCCATGTGTTCATCTGTCTTGTTTCTTAAATTCCACGTATGTGTGAAATCATATGGTGTTTATCTTTCTCTGACTGATTTTGCTTAGCTTAATACATTCAAGCTCCATACACATTATTGCAAATGGCAAGATTTAATTCATTTTGATAGCTGAGTAATATTCTATTGTGTGTGTGTGTATGTGTATATATACCACTTCTTTATCCATTCATCAGTTGATGGACATTTGGGTTCTCTCCATGGTTTGGCTGTTGCTTCTATAATGCTTCTATAAACCTTGGGGTGCATGTACCCCTTTGAATCTGTATTTTTGTATCCTTTGGGTAAATACCTAATAGTGCAATTGCTGGATTGTAGAGTAGATCTAGTTTTAGTTTTTTGAGGAACCTCTGTACTCTCCAGAGTCGCTATACCAGTTTGCATTCCCACCAGCAGTGCAAGAGGGTTCCCCTTTCTCTGCATCTTTGCCAATACCTGTTATTTCTTGTGTTGTTAATTTTAGCCATCTGACGTGTATGAGATGACATCATGGTTTTGATTTGTATTTCCCTGATGACAAGTGATGTTAAGCACCTTTTCATGTGTCTGTTAGCCATCTGGATGTCTTTGGGAAAGTGTTTATTCATGTCTGCTGTCCATTTCTTAACTGGGTTGTTTGTTTTTTGGGTGTTGAGTTTGATAAGTTCTTTATAGATTTTGAATACTAACCCTTTATCAGATATGTCATTTGTAAATATCTTCTCCCATTACGTAGGCTGCTTTTAGTTTTATTGGTTGTTTCTTTTGCTGTGTAGAAGCTTTTTATCTTGATGAAGTACCAATAGTTCACGTTTGTGTTTGTTTCCCTTGCCTTTGGCAGTGTGGCTAATAAGTTGCTGCAACCAAGGTCAAAGAGGTTGTTACCTGTGTTCTCTAGGATTTTGATCGTTTCCTGTTTCACAGTTAGGTTTTTCATTGTTTTAAATTTATTTTTGTGTATGATGTAAAATAGTGGTCCATTTTCATTCTTTATGGCACCATCCAGTTTTCCCAACCCAATTTGCTGAAGAGACTGTCTTCTTTCCGTTGGCTCTTCTTTCTTGCTTTGTGGAAGATGGGTTGACCATATAGTTGTGGGTCCAGCCAACACCATACTTTAAATTTTCACTTGTTAATAATATTTTTAATGTCAGAGATCATTTTCTTGATTACTGATGATTTACTTTACATAGATTCTGTTCTTATTATATATATGTGATAATCTTTCTCTAAAGATATTAGTTATATATTCCATTTTATTTAAATTATTATTCTCTAGGGGATATTAAATATGACTTAAAAGTAAAATGGTTCTTTTTAAAGTATTCTGTTCTATGCAATGTTTGTGTTACATGTAGACAATGTTTGTGTAACATGTGTTGCATGTTACAATCCCCCAACCCCCGATTATTTTGGTATGTTGCTCTTTATACTGGAGGCTGTTCTTAAATGTATGGTTATCATTTTCTATCAAGTGTTAAGAGTGAGTCCTGACATGTTATTAGCACCTCTCTCAGTATATAGCTTATTGATAGGTTGTTTTGTTTGTCTTGTGTTGAAGTAGCAAGAAATTGTATCATCAAGGGATTTATAAATGTGAAGTTTTTTTTTTTTTGTAGAGAAGTTAATTTTTCAGAGGAGACTCTTAACTTCTTGGGTGGGAGTGTTGAACCTCCTATGTGGGAGCAGATCAGGGAGTAGATCTATGAGTCCTTGTATTTTTCACTTTGCAAATTCTCACTTAGTCCATCTGGGTTGTCTTGATTCTCTGTCTACTTTCCCTTAGTGGTAGCTCTGATCCTTATGCCCCTTAAGATCAGTGTCTCCAGAGAATAACCTGGCTGCCTTGCAGAGGCCAAGGGGTTTCAGCTGCACCATAGAGTGACTTCAGCCAGCTTTCTTGTTTATGGTTCTGTTCCTCACTCTCTCTGTCCTTGGTTTGCTTGGCCTGAGTTGTGTGCATGAATTGGCTCACATCTCACTGGTAACCCCCTGACAGGCACTTGACCAGCAGCTTTCTCTGCTCTGTCAGACCAGTAATTGCTCCTTTAGCACTGTTGAAGTGTTCCTAACTTTCTCTTTGTCCTGGTAGGTTTATATCCTTTTTATTCCTTTACTGGCATGTATTTTTAGAGGAAAGGAAACAAAAAGATCTGAGTGGTTAATCTGCCATGTTTAACCAGATGTCCCCTTCAGCTTTTTGAATTTTTATTTTATCTTGCTATATCATAAGTATTTCACTATTCACCTTAAAAATCGTATATGAAATATTCTGGGTATAAAATGTTTTAAAAGATGGTGCTGTGTGTGGGTACAAAACTGCAGTCTGGCAGGACACAGAATTGAAAGTTAATGAAACCTTAAATAGTGGAATAGTGAATAGAATTTAGTGTGATTAAAGACAATCTTTGCATTTTTAAATGTCTGAGATATATAATCGCCATTCTTTCTACCTGGATTATTTTCCCCCTAAAACAAAAAAAAAAACAAAAAAAGAAAGGAAAAAAATGACAAAAAAGAATAATAGAGTATGCCCTCAGGCATATTTTTTCTCCTTTACTACCTCTCTTTCACTGCCATATGAGCACTTTAGAGATGTGGGCATCTTGAAAAATGGCTATATGATTTTGCTGACTACTGTAAGTTTTTTTAAAATAGATTCTCTTACTAAAAATAGATTTTATAGCTCGTAGGTTGATCAGTATGTGATTTTCTGTGTGAGGGAACTATTCCATGAAAGTTCACAATTATTACCCTATGAAATTTTAAAGTTAAGTTTAATGTTTAGTGGCCATGTGACTTAAATCTAGGTAGGTAAGTGAAAATGTAGAAGGATCATTTTATATTTTTGTTTGGCTAAGTCGGGTATTTGAAGTTATCTACTTATTTGGACCCTAATAAAAAATAGACCAACTTCTCCTTATATTTGTTTCCTATATATTATATTGATTTAGCACATTTTTAATATATCTCTTAAACAGGGAATAATGCATTTATATAAAAGCAGTTTCTTTGTGGTAGTATATTTCTTATATTGATGTACAGGTATAAACCATTATATTTGAAGGTTAATTACCTTTGAACACATTGTAATTGTTTCTTTTTTTATCTCATTGCTTCTGAATTAGCAAAAGTACAGAACTTTTTTATTTAAAAATTTTTATTTTATGCAGTAAATGCATATGTAGTATTTGCTGTGTGCAAGGCACTATCTTAAATCCTTCACAGAGATCAACTAATTTAATTCTCACAACCATCTGAGGTTGGTACTGTTATTATCCCCATTTTCTGGTAAGGAAACCTCAGAGAAGTGTAGGACTTTGTTGTAAGTCTCACAGCTGGTATGAATAGTGGAGTCACGCTCTGAACGCAGGCAGTCTAGGCCCTGAGCCCATCATTTTGACAACTATGACTTAAAATAGTAACTCCTACCAGAGCTATGGCTGTGCCTTAAGCTCTGACAGCTCCCCTTCAGTCTTTACCTGAACCAGGATAGACATTAAAGGTTCAGCTAGTACTCATGGAAATAGGACTCCCTCTGGCATTATTGAGGTCCTTTGAATGTAGATATAATCAATCTGATGTGGCAGTAACCTAGGAGATTTTATAATCCGTTGTAGCCAGAGAACCACAGAGAAGTCAGGAAATATAACACCTTAAATGGCTTAAAGGTATGCAAAACCGAATAGATTTCTCTACACAAGGTGACACCTTTTTCTCTCTGTAACTACCCACATCGTAGGACTCTGAGAGGCTGGGTTGGAAGGCCTGTTTTCAGAAGTGGTAAAATAAATTTTCATGCCATCAACTTTGAAATATAGCCATATGTTTTTTATCTTTGTGAGGTTCTCATATACGCACAATAGCTATTAGACTTTGATAGACATTGTGATGTTGAGCCTTCCCACATTTGGAGGTCCGCGGATAAATACCAGAATTACTCAGATCTAGTATCAACTTGGGAAAAGATGTAAAGTCTTGGAGGCAATGGAGTGCAGATTATCTCATTCCTGCCGTAGAAGATGAGAGTGCTGGATTGAGGACTCTACACCGTTTAATCCCAGAGCAGCTACAAGTCCACAGAGCTCAGATAAAAGCACAGAATATCCTTTTTTGTGTCTGAAGCCAACATGGAGCCTACCATGTGCTGTGTTAAGGAGAGACTAACATGACTGAAAGATTGCACCATCACAGAAACCAGAATATGAGGAACAGTATGGAATTAAAGTGTCTTATTATAAAAACTAGGTACTTGTAGGTAAATATTGCTTTCCAGTTACCCATGAATTCAGAATTCTGGGAGGTTTGGTGAATAAGGAACAATTTGGCCACAGGCTTTGGCATCAGCAGACTCAGGCTTGAATTGTGGTTCCCCCACTTATGTGAACTTGGACATGCTGCCTGACCTCTTTAGGCTTCATTTTTCTCCTTTGGAAGATGAGAATAGTAGTACACACCTCCTAGGAGAGTCAGTGGGATTAAATGAGATAATATGAACAAGGATTTAGTATAGTGACAGGCACATTGAAGCACAGAGTAACTTTCAGTGATAATAGTGTTAGTTGCAGTCATCATGATCATCATCATCAGCAGCATTTTCCTGTCCTTCACAGACTCATCTTACTAATTTTGTATCCTAAGTGTGTCCAGATTTCTTTTTGTTCCTGTCACCCCAGGTTTAGTTTTCTTCTCTAACCTATCCTTGCACAGTAGTGCCCTTTTTGGCTTCAGTGAGTCATCTGGTACCTCTAAAATCCATCCTTAAAATTCTTGCTATTGATCTTTTTAAAACTCAAATGTGACCATGCCCCTCACTGCTAAATCCCTTTCAGTGTTTCTCATAGCCTTCAGGATAAAGATGATCCTTCTCATAGTTACAGGAAAAGATTTTTCTTTTTGGATGTTAGTCCTGGGTGGTGACTTTTAGCTCTTAAAGGCTACCATTCACAATCTTGGAGTCAGGGATAAAGGGTTATGCTTCCTTGCTACATCTTCGATCATGAAATCAACACTGTGCATTCCATATTGCTTGATTGGCCAGTTTTATGAAGGAGAGATAATGATCTTTTTTTTAAAATTTATTTTTAAATAAAAAATTTTTTCTTAAATGTTTTTTATTTATTTCTGAGAGAGAGAGAGAGACAGCATGAACAGAGGATGGTCAGAGAGAGAGAGGGAGACACAGAATCTGAAACAGCCTCCAGGCTCTGAGCTAGCTGTAAGCACAGAGCCCAACGTGGGGCTTGAACCCACAAACTGTGAGATCATGACCTGAGCCGAAGTCAGATGCTTAACCGACTGAGCCACCCAGGCGCCCTGGAGAGGTAATGGTTTTGAGAACCCCTCTACCCTTGATCATACAGCTCTGTAGTCAACTCACAGAATACTAGTCACGAATTTAGCAAATTAGACTGGACTTGTTCTTTCTGAATCTTCGCCTGATGCCCTTTCCGTGGAAGTAATTTCTAAATTTACTGTGGCTTAGAAATCTTTGGGGCATGCAATAGAGCAATAGCAAGTAGAGTCTATGTACTAGTTATTTTTATTATATTTTGATTCCACCAATGTTTTTATATACCTTCTTTGACAATTTTGACATTTGGGAAGAAGGCAGGTTATCAGAATTGGCTTCATAGTAGTATCTGGGTCTCCCTTGAAAGATACTATTATCAGGAGATGTTCCTAAATGCATAGTATTATTTTATATTTTCTTTATTTCAATTGTGTGAGCTCTAAAGTTATAGATCTGATATCTTTGTAGACACAAACCTAGTTTCATTTTCTACTTTATAGCATTGACTTGCATTTTTCATTATATTTTGCATAGAGGTCACTGCTCTGCTATGATGAGAAAGAAAACCTGCTTTAAATTCAAAGCATTTCTTCTATCAAGTTAAAAAAAAAGATTCTCCACGGAGAGACGCATTTTGCCAGGAGGGTTCTGTAGCTTGTAGGGTGTACTAGGAAAAGGTGCATGAAAATGTAAAGCACATGAACTTAAGAATAGTTCATTTAGCCTGTGTGTGTAAAGCCAGATTTTTTCCAGACTGTGATAGGAAGTATTTCAGATTTTGTACATATTTGCTTTTTTCCATTTTGAAATGGTTGCTCTGTGTATTCTTCCCACAGGTATTTAAAATGTGACGACTTCTGTCAAATGTAAATATTAAGGTTGAGGTCTAAAGGTCGTTTTGAAAATGTAAAACATTGGCACTCCTTCATATTTAAATATTTGTTGAGCGTATGTTGTGTAAGTTAATATAAGCTGGTGGTGAGTCCTGTAATAGATTCTAAATGGACCCTAGTCTGTGATGCCCACACATATTTGGAGGAAACAGGCCAAGATTAGAACTTACTTTGTAAGTGTTCCTACCTGGGAGCAGACATCTTCAGGGGTTTCCCCATTCTCTCCTATGTTGAATCTTTGTAATGAAAAGCTTGTGCAGATACTGTTCTTTTTGGCTGTCTCTGTATCACATACACTCACAGTTGTGCTGGTAGGGAATTTCTGGAAAGGGCTCATCAGGGATGTGGATCAGGAGAGCAGAAATGGAACTACTTTGTGCTACAGTGTAACTGTGCTGTGTTGTTTCTTTTCCCCAAGAGTCAATTCAGTGGATGTCCCAGGCACACATGAAGTCCAGTGAGAGAACATCTACTTGGGGGTTGACTTTAGGTCCTCTGCCTTTCTTTGTTCATTTTTCTTTATGATTCCCTTTCTACTTCCTCTCTGACTTGACATTAATCATAAACCTGCTTACTGAGCATGAAGTTGTTTAAGCTGGCTCTGATATCATACATTGTTCATTTACCCATGTAGTTTTACTTTCTTTTAAAATGGACCTGTAGTGTAAGGATGCTAATCTAAGAAAGATCATTGAGGCAGAACAAATGTGTCATTGGAATTAAGTCATTTGCCTAAGGAAGTAAAGGCAGACACAGGTGAGTCATATAGATTAAAGCCATTGTTCACACCAAAAGGATGGCCAAAGGGTGGGAAAAGAATGGCTTGCTGTTATCAGAATCTGCTTCAGGGTAGAGCTCTTACCTCCTCACTTTTGCACCTTAGTGCTTGGCACTGTGCCAGACGTGAAATGGCCTTTCAGTATGTTTTTTGAAGCTGTCAAAGATGGAGTAACTGTTAAACGAGATGTTGAGAGTAAGATCTAGGAAAAGAGGGAAAATAGTGATTACATCAGAAACCCTAAGGATACATAGAAAGCCAGGAGGAATAGAAGGCAAACAATGATTTAAAAAACAAACAAGCAATGAAAACAAACCCATTTAATATTAATTGAAAGATATCTGATAAAAAAAGAAACTCAGTAGACTGATAATACTTATTCTATATTAAGTTTTTCTATATAAGTATATATTAAATATGAAAATCACACTTACTTTTTAACCTTAAAAATATAGGACCTTTTACATCTGGACCAACTGATTTGAAGTTTGTATTGGGCAGACTCTAGACTTACGCAGGTAGCTGATCAGATGCCAGTTTTTACTAATTACAAAAGAAAATCATTGAATTTTCTTGTTGAATACTTCACTGCCCAATGTAGTATTAACATTTAGTATTGTAAGTTAATGGATTTACTGTGTATATGTGACAATCTATGTGCATTAATTAAAGACTGTCATGTAAATGTTCTTGAATTGAGGAGCTAATTGATTAAAAGTGGAAAATATTCAAATAGGAACATGCTGAGAAATGTTTCATTGGGAAAATTAGTTAAAGGTAGGAACGTGTGGAGAAATGTTTCATGAGAAAATTAAAGGTTTGTGAGCAAACTATAAATACCTTTTGGGTATGAATGATAAGGGGTTAAATAATCACTTAAGACTTGCGTGGTGTGTCTTATTTCTAGGCAGACCTTGAGCAGATAAGTTGCTGTTTTCACTGTGAAGAGACATGGTTATGTGGGTCATATAATCTCATGTGACCAGAATAATTTGTCCCAAATAAAACTGCTGTTTCCTTGCTTATGACTCTTTGCTCCCTACAGGATAACACTTAAAACTCAGGCCAGCACACAGGACCCTTCACTATTGCCCTTTGTCTGCTTTCAGCCTTATCCCAAACCTCATCTTTCACTCACCCTACTTCCTTCTCCCCTATCTCTTCTCATATTTTCAGTAGGGAACTACCTGTAGTCCTATAAATATGTTAAAATATTTCCTACCTCATTTGTTGTGCCTATGCTACTCTTTCTGTCTAAACACCCCCCAGCTAACATTATGAGGCTGTAAACATATAACTTGGAAAATATTTAGTGGCTACTTTTGGTATTATACCACAGGTATTAAGGTAATAAACAATCAAAATATATATTCTCTATCCTCATAAACAGTGAGTAAGACTACAGAAATGATTACTTATGCATTCATCCAGCAAATATATATTGAGCACCTATTTGCCAGGCACTGTTTTTGGCCCTAGAGATTTAAGAGTAAGCGAGACAGAGAACTCCCTGCCACCATGAAACATTTATTTTAGTGGGGATGACAGGAAGAAAATAAACAAAAGTAAAGTGGTCAGGAAGAGGTGCAAAGTATTATAAAGCAAAGCAAGGGAAGGAGTAAGAGCCCCATGAGAAGAGTTAATAAAGTGGTTAGGGAAAGCATGTAGATCTGAAAGAAAGAAGGGAGCAAACTGGGAGAATTTCTGGAACAAGAGAGTGCAATGATTTTGAGACATAGAGGGGCTTCATGCTTTTAAGAAACAGGAACAAGCTTCTGATGGCTGGAGTACAGTGAACAAGGGGACTGGTGAGAAGGTCAGAAAAGTAGCACCTGCCAGTCATGGTTTGGGAGGAGCATTTTATTCTAAGTTAGAAATGCTTAGGTTTTGAGTGGGACAGTAATACTTTTTAAAAGCCTGGTTGTTTGTATAGACTAAGACAAGGGGAAGAATACAAGAATAGCAGCAGAAAGATAAGTTAGAAGGCTGTTGTGACCATGCAGAGATACTTGGTGGGGATACTAGGCTAGGATGGAAGCACTGCTGGTGTTGAGAAGTGGTCAGAGTTAGAATATGTTCTGAAAAGAGCACCAAGAGAACTAGCTGTTGGGTTGGGTGTAGGATATCCAAAAGAGCAATCAAATATTTGCAGGTTTATGACTAGAGAAATCAAGTATACTAATGGTAAGGCCATTTCCACTGAGATGTAGAATATTGAGGTTGGAAGCATATGAAATCAGGAATCTGTTTTTGGACCTGGTAAGTTTGAGATTCATATTATATCTTTAAAAGGAATTGTCATATAGACAGTTCAATATATGAGTCTGGGGACGAGGGAGAGGTAAGGCGTTGGGAGATAATTTTGGGAACTTTTAGTGTATTGATGACATTTAACCCATGACAGGAGTAGAGACAGAGATGAAAAGAGATCCAAATCCCAGTCTTGGGATACCTCCATCTTTAGAAGGTGGGAAGTAAAGGAACCTCCAGCAAAGGAGATGGAGAAGCAGAGTCAATGAAGCAGGAAGAAAATTAGACATGGAGCCCAAGTGAAGAAAAAGTTTCAGAAAGGAGGAGGTGATCAGTAATGTCTGTTGCTGCTTGAGAGGTCCAAGTGACGTCTGCTGACCATTGTTGCAGTGGAGAGGACAGAAGCCTGATTAAAATAAATTTAAGAATAAAGGCAGTTTTTGCTTTTAGTGCCTTTAGTTTTGCTGCCAAAAAATCCTTGCTTGTGACTGATGGGTGGCTATCATTTTCCAATATGAACATATGTGAAATCATTATGTTGCAAACCTAGAACTACTACAATGTTATATGCCAATTATAACTCAGTTTTTTTTTTTTTAAGCAGAACAATGAAAACTAAGGATGTAACAGAGCTAATTGGAGTTAACCAGTCTTTTTGAAGATTTTTGGTTAATGAGGAACAGAGTAATAAAGCTTATAGCTAAGAGGGGCTGCAGGATCAAGACAGATTTAAGGTAGATGGTATCTTTGTGAATACTGATAGTTTCATTCCTCTCCCTTCTTTTTTTGTGAAACAAGAAGACATGCTTCAGCTGAACCAGTTCTTAGCTCTAATATCTATAGTTCTCATAAACATGAGAAAATTTTCATTGAAAAAGATAGGGCTTATTACATTCCCTATGGTATTAAAATCTTTTTTTTAAGGTATCAGATTTTGGTAGAGTTACAATGACTTTCTTCTTTTAACTTTTCAGGTGTTAGATGGTATCTTTGAACTGATATAAAACTGAACTTCCCTGTATAAGATCTTTCTATAAACCTAGAAGTAATTTCAGAGTAAAAATTTTAAAGAGGACTTGTATGTCTGAAGCAAAATGATGGTAGTTACAGGATTTTAATTCTTTTAGAGTATCTAAATGGAGTTAAAAGAATCAAACATTTTCCCAGCAAAACGAAGTGTTTAATGGCCATAACCCATTGTTTAAAAAAAACTCTTAAATAATACTTGAAGAAAATTAGCTAATACATGCTACTTGATGCTTGTTCTGATAGGTAAGGTTAGTTTTAGTTAAAATTAACTGTTCATGCAATTATATGCTTACCTTATATTTTCAGTGTGTGTGGGGAGTATCTTGAAGAAAGGGTCTTCTTCAGAGTCCTGTGGTCCTTGTATTTTCACTTATGTTTGTATCTAACACTAAATTACTTTTTGTGAGTGTTTATAGTCTTGATTTAATTTCATGCTAATTGCAGTGATAGCATGGTAATGAAGCCTGCTAATAAATTGTCTTACCTACTATTAAAATACATCTTCTTTGTTCTACTATGTTATGCTACTTGCACAGAGAAGTAAAATACTTTGGTAAATGAGAGAAAGAGAAGATTGGTGGTGAGTTCTTCTGACTGAGGTTTAGCACTTGTGGGTAGATTCTGCTTCTACATAGATATCATCATAGATTTTAATTTTAATAAGAAAACAAATTATTTATGTATGTCTTGAAAGCTGATGCCTCAGAATTTTATTTCTTCTTTGATCAGATAGAACATTTTGTTTAGTGCAGTCTCAGAATACAGAGTCTTGCTTCTTGATTGGCATCAATTATCTAAAAACACCCCCAATTCTTTTGGAAATGTGTGGTTGCCAATTTAGAACTGTTTATTTGAAAAGTTACTTGGTCGCTTCTTCAAAATTGATTCTTGATGAGTTTTTGTTTTCTAATTTTCTCTTGTCCAGAGTTTCCGATGGCAGCCAGGTGTGAATACATTATGTGTCTGATTTTTCTGTTGGAAACTGTAAAATTTACCTCTGCTAGCTTTGGATCTTCACTAAATTTCCCTTATGTGTCCTGATGGTGGTAAAATCTCTTGCTGTCATTATAATCTGTTCGTTAAACCTTGTCTTTAAAGTTTTGTTAAGTAACCATGGGTTCTCAGTTTTAAGTGGACTCTTAAGCTGCAGCTTTGTAGTTATAATGGAGAAATATGATAGAAAAGGAAGAAAGTCTGGAGGGGAGGGCAATGGGGACTAAGGAGGAGGAATGAGAGTCAGCTAAGCTTTCTCATTAAAACTCATAGAGAACTATATATAGCTTCTTCTACCTTTAGTCAAAGGAAATATCAAGAAAGGCTGTAGGGTAGTACATATCGCTGTTAAAAACGTAGTTGAATTTAACGGAATGGTACAAAAGCACAGTGCAATCACAATTGCAGTAGAAATAGAAATATAAATACTGGAGAAGAATCAATAGGAATTGATGGACATAAAGAGTGACTGAGAAAATGAGCATGACAGCCCACGGCTGCTACAGAAGTAAGTGCCCAGGTTGGTCTGAACTAAGAGAACCCAGACCAGTATGAGACCTCGTGCAGAAGTGTGAACCCAGGAGTGTCTGAGTTGCCTAAAGGCTTAGTGTCTGAACTCTCCTCCTTATACATTATGCTTATCACTGGGTTGTAAAAGCCTTTGTTTTACTGAAAGCTATTCTAAGCAGTTGATACACCATTTAGCCTCACAACAACCCTCTAAGGTATTGAATTATTATTCTTATTCTTATTATTCCCATAAATTAGGTATCTTGCCCAAGGTCAGGAAGGCTCGGTACTCACTTGGGCTTATTGGAAGTTAGGTGGTCTTCCTAGGGCTGTAGTTACTATGTACCTGTAGAAGAAACTGGTTGTGTTGTGGTCAGTCAGAAATAATGAGTTTTGTTTTATGTGAGCTTTTATGTGAATCGAAGCTTCTTTGAGTGGTTAGAAGAAACATGGAATTGGGTGCTGGAATGGAGGACGGATAAAACCAAGTTAATCAGTCTGGCCCTTTGTATTGTGATCAGTAAACCATCACCTTCCCTAAATTAGAATCAAAGTGGGAAGAAGAATGATAGCTAAGGATGGTTTCCAAGTTGCCCATGACTAGCTGTTGTAACAGTTCTCAAAACTCAATTTTCCTTAAGGAATAGAGAAAAAGAGTTTGGTTGTCTGCCTTGTGGGTGACTAGGAAAAAACACATCTTTGAACCAGATGGGCAGGCAGTGTACTTGGAGTCCTTGGAGTCCATCCAAACAATCTTCCGCCAAAGAGGAGAAAAGAACCATTGTTCATGAGGGTTCAAATCATGGAAATTATTCAACTCTTCTAGGCTGTGCTGCTTTGATATTAGAGAGGTTCTTTGTTAAATTATCAGATTACATCCAGACAGAGATAACAGTTCTGTGCTAAGAGTGATCATAGCTAGTTTTTGGGTATGCATTTTCTCCCCAGACATCTTACCTATTGAATTCTTTGACTTTGGTATTCAGAACTTGATTACCTAAAGTGATAATCTGACAGTTTTGCTTTATCTGTGAGGCTTTCCTCATTCTGAGTTCCTGTAGTATTTTCTTTTATGTCTTCGATAGCAATTATTTTTTGTATTATCCTTAATTTGTATAAGTGTCTGTGAGAATAGCAATTGTGTCTCATTCATCTTTATACCCCCTATAGTGCTTAATACAAAGCTCAATAAATGGTTGGTAAATGAATAGAACATGAAAAAATCTTTTGGTAATGAAATACAGAGAGCATAGTTTAATGTCTTCTTAACACTTTCTTTACATACTCCACAAGTCTCTAGTGTACTTTTGTGACTTTTTCTAAAATTCCCTTGCTGTTACTTGTTTAATTTTTAATAGCTCTCTTTCCTTCATAGCCAGAAAGCCTTTAAAGCCTAGGGTTGGTTTAACAGACTGATTTCCTTTTTGTAATTCCAATGACATTTCTTTGTTGCATATTGGTAATTATATTTACCAGCAGTTTATAAATGGTATGTTCAAGGCCAAATCAATTTAGTATCATTTATGTAATTGTGCCTAAAATTAAATACATGCTATCACGGCAACTTGTATGCCTGGTTAAACCAATTGGCCCAAGTATTTAGGCTTTCTCCAGGTGCAGATACCTGATTAGTAGATAATA
This sequence comes from Hyaena hyaena, assembly GCF_003009895.1. NCBI lineage: Eukaryota > Metazoa > Chordata > Mammalia > Carnivora > Hyaenidae > Hyaena > Hyaena hyaena. The sequence continues at coordinate 857,488 of NW_024080990.1, read as the reverse complement.
CTCCATATATCTTATGGCAGTTATACAACTTCTCCTGTAAATTATAAGAATAAATTTAAAAATTTAATATATATGATAATTTAGCACAAGTTTATAGAAATATTAGTGTGTGCAATAGGTATGTAGAGTAGCTTTGTAAAAACATTTGGCTGCTATTAAGCCTGTCCTTTCCTACCATCATATGAGTCATCAGCCTTGAGTCTCCTATTTCTGGAATTTAAAGCAACACGTCTGTTAAGTTTCTTAGCTCTTGCTCTGGCATTAGTGCTTCACAGTAGCTCCCCATCCTTTTGTATGTGTATTTCCACGTGCACAAGTATTTCCTTTATGAGGAACTGAAAACTAACTGGAAGTGGTTGGAGGGGGAAAAATAGGATTTATGGGGAGGATAGTATGGTAGGATAGAAGCAAGGGCTGAACAATTTGCATTTTAGAAAGTCAGGGGTGCCTGGGTGGCTAAGTCAGTTAAGTGTCCGTTTCTTGATCTCAGTTCAGGTCTTAGTTGTAGGGTCATGAGTTTGAGCCTTGCGTTGGGCTCCGCAGTGGGCATGAAGCCTACTTGAAAAAAGAAAAAAAAGAAGAAAGAAAGAAAGGGAAAAGAAAGTGTCAGGTGGTGCCAAGGACCTCAGTGGCAGGGACCAGTTATCAATGCTGTCTGTCTCTTGCCCATATTCTCTACTTTTACTTCTTGGTGTTTTCAGTATTTCATCTTGAAATTTCCATCTTCTCTAAAGAGCTTGAGACACTGACACTGACTGGTAGCTTATAAACTGATGTTTTCTTTGCTTTGCCACCATCAAGAGTAGAGTGGTATGTCCAATTCCGCTCTGCTTAGAAGAGTCCCAGGGAACGACGGGCCTAGGTTGGATACATGGTCTGGTCCTGGACAAGGCATAGCCCTCCCTAGACTGCAGTGGGTGGTGGGGTGGGGGTGGGGGGACCACTCCATGAACGAGCTTATTTTAATAATCATTCAGGACAGACGTTCCACAAGGAGTAGCCAAAAGGATTCAAACAGTATTTGAATGCTACTGTTCTTGGTGTTTTACTGGATACGAAAAGAATGTAGGAGTGAAAACATTGCAGAACTGTTAATATCGCTGTTACTTGTACATGTTTTTCCTTGAATTTCGTTCTCTGTTACAGTAGTGAGATTGGACTGGTTATATGATCATATGACAGTGCTTCCTTAGCCAAACGATAACGTTGGTTTGCTTTCTGTTCTTTGAAGGTGATGTACATGTGGTTTCAAATGGAGAGGGAGGCAAACCATAGGAGACTTTTAAATACTGAGAGCAAACTGAGGGTTGATGGGGGTGGGCGGTCAGGGGGATGGGGAAAATGGGTGATAGGCATTTAGGAGGGCACTTGTTGGGAGGAGCAGTGGGTGTTGGATGTAAGTGATGAATCTTGGGAATCTATTCCCAAAGCCTCTGTACTGTCTTGAGTACACTGTATATATTGTATGTTAGCTAACTGGACAATAAATTATATATTTAAAAGTGTATCAAATAAATAAATAAATAAATTGTAAAGCTGAAAAAACCCCCCACAGAATGACATAAATTATACCAGCATTATCTTTAAAAGGCAAATGGCCAAAGGTAACTTAATTAAATTACATAGGAGCACATATTTTAATTTCAGTCTTAAAGTTTCTTCAGTTGGTTATCTTTTCATTATCATGTTTATTGTTGAATGTACAGCATTGTTATCCATTCTTTTCCATGGCCCTGCTTCCTATTTTATTTTTTAGGGGAAAAGAGTGAGACAAAGGAAGAAAATTATTTAATAATTCCTTCTTATTTTGATATTTTACAGTATATACTAGATCAGTGGCAAGGAACTTCTAGATTAAAAAATGTCAAAGGTGATTTAAAATTATTTCTGTGTGTCTTTTTGGCAGGCTTAGTTAAAAAAGTTTCCTTCCTTTGGGATTTTCCTGATTTTCTAAGTAGTAGAATTTTAGAAAGCTAGTCTAAAGTTCCTAAAAGCAGTAAAACTGACTTATAACCCTGAACTAGAAAACTTTTTCTTCCCTTTTCATAGTTAACATAAAAAACTTAAGTAAGGTTTTTTTT